>NC_136262.1:5023427-5050927 GCF_964187855.1 Myxine glutinosa | reverse complement strand
GAAATTTGACAGGTACAGCAGGAAATTTGACAGGAACAGCAGGAAATTTGACAGGTACAGCAGGAAATTTGACAGGGACAGCAGGAAATTTGACAGGTACAGCAGGAAATTTGACAGGGACAGCAGGAAATTTGACAGGTACAGCAGGAAATTTGACAGGTACAGCAGGAAATTTGACAGGTACAGCAGGAAATTTGACAGGGACAGCAGGAAATTTGACAGGAACAGCAGGAGATTTGACAGGTACAGCAGGAAATTTGACAGGGACAGCAGGAAATGTGACAGGGACAGCAGGAAATTTGACAGGAACAGCAGGAGATTTGACAGGTACAGCAGGAAATTTGACAGGGACAGCAGGAAATGTGACAGGGACAGCAGGAAATTTGACAGGTACAGCAGGAAATTTGACAGGTACAGCAGGAAATTTGACAGGAACAGCAGGAAATTTGACAGGGATAGCAGGAAATTTGACAGGTACAGCAGGAAATTTGACAGGAACAGCAGGAAATTTGTCAGGTACAGCAGGAAATTTGACAGGTACAGCAGGAAATTTGACAGGTACAGCAGGAAATTTGACAGGTACAGCAGGAAATTTGACAAGTCCAGCAGGAAATTTGACAGGTACAGCAGGAAATTTGACAGGTACAGCAGGAAATTTCACAGGTACAGCAGGAAATTTGACAGGTACAGCAGGAAATTTGACAAGTACAGCAGGAAATTTGACAGGTACAGCAGGAAATTTCACAGGTACAGCAGGAAATTTCACAGGTACAGCAGGAAATTTGACAGGTACAGTAGGAAATTTGACAGGTACAGTAGGAAATTTGACAGGTACAGCAGGAAATTTGACAGGTACAGCAGGAAATTTGACAGGTACAGTAGGAAATTTGACAGGTACAGCAGGAAATTTGACAGGGACAGCAGGAAATGTGACAGGGACAGCAGGAAATTTGACAGGTACAGCAGGAAATTTGACAGGTACAGCAGGAAATTTGACAGGAACAGCAGGAAATTTGACAGGGATAGCAGGAAATTTGACAGGTACAGCAGGAAATTTGACAGGAACAGCAGGAAATTTGTCAGGTACAGCAGGAAATTTGACAGGTACAGCAGGAAATTTGACAGGTACAGCAGGAAATTTGACAGGTACAGCAGGAAATTTGACAAGTCCAGCAGGAAATTTGACAGGTACAGCAGGAAATTTGACAGGTACAGCAGGAAATTTCACAGGTACAGCAGGAAATTTGACAGGTACAGCAGGAAATTTGACAAGTACAGCAGGAAATTTGACAGGTACAGCAGGAAATTTCACAGGTACAGCAGGAAATTTCACAGGTACAGCAGGAAATTTGACAGGTACAGTAGGAAATTTGACAGGTACAGTAGGAAATTTGACAGGTACAGCAGGAAATTTGACAGGTACAGCAGGAAATTTGACAGGTACAGTAGGAAATTTGACAGGTACAGCAGGAAATTTGACAGGTACAGTAGGAAATTTGACAGGTACAGCAGGAAATTTGACAGGTACAGCAGGAAATTTGACAGGTACAGTAGGAAATTTGACAGGTACAGTAGGAAATTTGACAGGTACAGTAGGAAATTTGACAGGTACAGCAGGAAATTTGACAGGTACAGCAGGAAATTTGACAGGTACAGTAGGAAGCAGGAAATTTGACAGGGACAGCAGGAAATTTGACAGGGACAGCAGGAAATTTGACAGGTACAGCAGGAAATTTGACAGGTACAGCAGGAAATTTGACAGGTACAGCAGGAAATTTGACAGGTACAGCAGGAAATTTGACAGGGACAGCAGGAAATTTGACAGGGACAGCAGGAAATTTGACAGGTACAGCAGGAAATTTGACAGGGACAGCAGGAAATTTGACAGGAACAGCAGGAGATTTGACAGGAACAGCAGGAGATTTGACAGGTACAGCAGGAAATTTGACAGGGACAGCAGGAAATTTGACAGGGACAGCAGGAAATTTGACAGGTACAGCAGGAAATTTGACAGGTACAGCAGGAAATTTGACAGGTACAGCAGGAAATTTGACAGGTACAGCAGGAAATTTGACAGGAACAGCAGGAAATTTGACAGGAACAGCAGGAAATTTGACAGGTACAGCAGGAAATTTGACAGGTACAGCAGGAAATTTGACAGGTACAGCAGGAAATTTGACAGGTACAGCAGGAAATTTGACAGGAACAGCAGGAAATTTGACAGGGACAGCAGGAAATTTGACAGGTACAGCAGGAAATTTGACAGGAACAGCAGGAAATTTGTCAGGTAGAGCAGGAAATTTGACAGGTACAGCAGGAAATTTGACAGGTACAGCAGGAAATTTGACAGGTACAGCAGGAAATTTGACAGGTACAGCAGGAAATTTGACAGGTACAGCAGGAAATTTGACAGGGAGAGCAGGAAATTTGATAAGTACAGCAGGAAATTTGACAGGTACAGCAGGAAATTTGTCAGGTACAGCAGGAAATTTCACAGGTACAGCAGGAAATTTGACAGGTACAGTAGGAAATTTGACAGGTACAGCAGGAAATTTGACAGGTACAGCAGGAAATTTGACAGGTACAGCAGGAAATATGACAGGTACATTGGAAATTTGACAGGTACATTGGAAATTTGACAGGTACAGCAGGAAATTTGACAAGTACATTGGAAATTTGACAGGTACATTGGAAATTTGACAGGTACAGCAGGAAATTTGACAGGTACAGCAGGAAATTTGACGGTACAGCAGGAAATTTGACTGAGGTTTTTGTGAGAAAGGAAAATTTCTTCAGCTAATCGCAGAAGCTAGAAATGTGCGGATATAAACTCCACAAATCTAACAGATTAAGACATTATGTGCATTAATAAGATACATACATGATCAAGAGATTATAATATGATCAAAAATTCCTCTGTAAAATTAGCAAAACTAAACCTAACCCTAATAAGATGCATACATGATCAAGAGATTATATGATCAATAATTCCTCTGTGAAATTAGCAAACCTAAACCTAACCCTAATAAGATGCATACATGATCAAGAGATTATATGATCAATAATTCCTCTGTGAAATTAGCAAACCTAAACCTAACCCTTATAAGATACATCCATGATCAAGAGATTATATAATAATAATAATAATAATGCATTTATTTTATATAGCGCTTTTCAGGAAGCCCAAAGACGATCAATAATTCCTCTGTTAAATTTACCTAACCTAAACCTAACCCTAATAAGATACTCTTATGAATTTTGGGGTAGAGTGACATATATAGATTCAGGTAGATCTGCATAGGTAGGTGCTCCGGCCGTCGTGATAGGGAACCTCACATGTAATAAGTTTTGTCTAGCCCGGATGTCGGATTAAGTGTATATTTGTGGTCATACAAGGATGGCCTTGTGATAAGTAGAATGGGGATTATGTTAATTCCCCTGTGTGTGAAACCTGTGATCATCCCTGTGTCCTGTATGGCAACGCACCATAGACATTAGTTAGGCCCAATAGCAGCACACACACTAATTAAATCCGCCCCTAATAATAAAGCTCACCGGAAGCCAGTTCGGGGCACTGCCGGTGGAGCCGCAGCCAGCTACAGCACCAGCTGGCATAGCAACACTCATCACACGAGGCAGGTCGAAGGCCGCCGATTGGCAGAGCAAGGAAGGACTGGTGATTGACCAAGGGAGTGGCAAGAAGCTTCTCTCGGATTGGTGGCAGGAAGGGAGTAGGAAGCGGCATACTGGTTGGCCACTGACCGATGATGTGAGAAGGAGAGCGCAAAGCGCTCGGCCAATGGTAAAGGACCACGGGGGGAGAACATTCGAGAGGTCGAGAGGCGACGGACCGATTGGTAGGGAGGACCGGTGACGTCACAGGACGGCCGATAAAACTTGTCTCTCTTGCCTTTCTTGCACTTGGACCTTCTGTTTGCCCTGGACTCTTTCTCGTCTCTTCTCTTCCCTTCCTGCTTTGGACCTCTTCCCGGTTGGACACTTGCTTGTTGGGCGACGACGGACGGTGGAGAGACGGTGAAGCACTGACGATCCTCCTTCATTGCGTTTGTGTACGGGATCTTGCATGCGAGCGACGAGCGTGCAAACGAGGCTTGCCACGCAGCGGCATACATTGGCCTAGCAGTGCGCGAGCAAGGGCGCGTCAAGGCCTTCCCACCAACCGGAGCCATGTTCGGATGACGTGCTCGAGCCTGACGATCCCTGACTGTGGATTGAGATAAGCCCGCACCACATGACGCGGTTCTTTTCATTTATATCCTCCCTTGTCAGTTGTTAAGTCTGGTGTGGGGACGTCCAAATTTAGAACATTTATTTATCGTCGCGTTTCCTTGTCCCGGCATTCCATAAAAATAAACCTTTATATTATTTTCCCCTGTACATTAAGCATTCGTTTTCGGTTTGAGTTATATATCTCTGCAGGTTTGAAGACTGCTCGACCATCCGTGTGAGGTAAAATCTCTCGCCTCTTCATCTTCTCTGCCCCCCCTCCCCCCTCCCCCACACGCTTGGATCGTGAGTCCGTATTTGATCATTGCCTCAAATTAACGCTCGAATTGCCATCTGTGATTTCACGGTCTTTACCGAGGGGAATCACGCGACAATACGTACATAATCAAGAGATTATATGATCAATAATTCCTCTGTTAAATTTACCTAACCCTCACCCTAACCTAACCCTAGCTCAAACCCAAACAACTGGTACACTGGCAGAATTTTTAATTATTTATCTTATCTTCATGGGTTTTTGTGCAAAATGGCAGAAATGAGCTGAAACCAAGAGCATAAGGATGAATAAATTCATATAGAGTGGATCACATCACTTATTGTACAATATTTTTGACAGAGTGGTGACATTTTTTGTCATTGTTTGTAAGAATACACAACTTGTTTTTGGACACCCATAACACCATGAACAGTTTGCATGATCTTTACCTTGACGAGCAGCTATCGCAATTATTCAATCAAAATTTGAAAGTTTAATTGTAAAATTGTTAATTATTTATCAATTTATCCGATGCATATTGCACTGTAATGCTATTATTAATTCAACCATCTGGTTGCATCATTTTCTTGGAGCGTGGCTGCTGCTGATGCAATGCCTCTCTATAACCAGTCATCTAGTACTCATTCTTGTACTCATTTCATCTGGTACATCTGGTACTCATTCTTGCCGAACGTTTGCGTCATCTGGCTGAGCAACCCACCTGGTGTTCATTCAACGGCGTGACAGGGGCTCAAGCTCAGTACTCTAACATCTCAAGACAGCCACCTTAACCGTTAAGCCAACACCAGGCCTCAGGCCTCGGGAAATATTAGCATCACTTGCAGGTAATGCTTGTGTGTGGAGGGGTGATGGTTTCTGGGGTCGTGCAGCACAGGCATGATGGGCCGTATGGCCGCTTGTTGCACCAAAGTTCTTGTGTGCATGTGTTTCCTCATACGATGAGTCCATACTTGCAACGTCCTCCATGCAGAACACCATTTCATGGTCAGTTCAGGAATCATTCTCGGACTCAACAGCTCAAAGGCAAGTGCACTCACTACCTGCTGCCCTGCCAAGTGCACTAACTGCTCTCCTGCCAAGTGCACTACCTGGTGCCCTGCCAAGTTTACTCACTGCCTGCTGTCCTGCCAACCACATGAAATTAGTCATTAACAGTGGCGAGTTCGCCATACTTACAATTATGGTGTTTGGTGTATTTCAATGTCATATAATTATATTGCCCACGTTGTGCCGAGCACATGTTTCCATACAGTATATATGACTAGTACATGTTTGCATACAGTATATGTATATATATATATGACTAGTACATGTTTCTATACAGCATATATGACCAGTACACGTTTCCATTCAGTATATATTACTAGTACATGTTTCCATACAGTATATATGACTAGTACATGTTTCCATACCGTATATATGACTAGTGCATGTTCCCATACAATCTACATGACTAGTACATGTTTCCATACAGTATATATGACTAATACATGTTTCCATACCGTATATATGACTAGAACATGTTTCCATACAGTATACATGACTTGTACATGTTTCCATCCAGTATATATTACTAGTACATGTTTTCATACAGCATATATGACGAGTACATGTTTCCATACGGTATGTATTGACTAGTAAAGGTTTCCATACAGTATGTATGACTAGTTATGACTAGTACATGCTTCCATTCAGTATATATTACTAGTACATGTTTCCATACAGTATACATGACTCGTACATGTTTCCATACAGTATGTATGACTAGTACATGTTTCCATACAGTATATATAATGAGTATATGTTTCCATACAGTATATATGACAAGTACATGTTTCCATATAGCATATATGATGAGTATATTGTCGTATCCCGGGGTTAAGATCCCAAGAGGACGAATGGCCAAAACGAGCTTTAACTCCGAGGCGTGTACCCAACTTGGCCGTAGTGACACGCGTGGGAAGGTTCGAGGCCTTATATCATCGGAACTGATCCGAACCCACAAACACAAAGACGGGACAGCAAAATCCACAATACAAGTTAAGTAAAATTCGATAAATAATGATTTAATGAAAATAAATGCAAATAACAATGAAATGAGGTCAAAACTAAAATTCCTAATTGAGACGACTCCTCTCAGACTTGTATACAAACAAGGGGAAAACGAAAGTAAAAGAAAATAAATAATACTCTGGTAATCGGCCAGCACTCCGCTTTGCATCCCCATATGGCTGGTAAGGCTTGCCGGTCGCTTGTCGCCTCTAAACCACAGCGCGGGAAACGCACAAAATGGCGCGGAATGCGCTCTTCAACATCCAGAGGAAACACGACGCGGACCCAGCCTCCACAGATATCGATCCTGCGCCGTGTAGTTTTGACTGTTCTGAACCGCTGTTTCTCACCAGCCCTTTCCCAAGACCGCACACAAACCAAAGACCACATGCCCGCAACCAAGCTGGAACAAGGGGGAAATGAGACTACCTCCAACCAGCGCCAGGACAGAAACAGAAACAGCAAGAGAACGAGAGAGAAAGAGAAAGAGAGACAAAATGGCGAGACTGCGTTCTTTTTTCCTGCTCTCCCAAATGTTCCACGATGACGTCACAAACTCTGTCCAATCACCGAGCCCTACTCAATCACGAAGGCTGGGTCCTGGCCTCCCCGTTATGATTTATCGGGGGGCAGAGTCTAATCTCCTTTCGTGAATGTTCAGATGACGTCGAAGGCCGTAAGGCGGGGCTTGCATGCCGATCAGCAAATGTATTCTGTGTTCATTAGCCCTGGTGGCATTGTGAGCGAATGAGTCCATTTACAGTGTGATTGTTGTAGTTATTGTGGTGGCCTTTTGTGATGCAATAACAATGAAGGGAAAAATCACAGGGCGATTACACACTGGGATTTATCCTTAAGCCCTACCTAATTAGCATATTTCCACCCCTCGTATGTAGACACATATACGATCTTACCCGGACAGTCGGCCAACTTAATTTACATCGAGGTGGGTTCTTCTTCGTGACATACGGAGCATACTAAACCTACACGATTCTATCTCGGCCAAGGTATTTCATCCCCTTAACCCCACAAATGTAACAATATTGTCAAGTCCGTAGCCGATGAAAACCAGCTTTGGACAGATAGCCGAACATTGCTTTAACTCCGAGGACCGAGGCGTATTTCGAAATTTGGCGGGATTATCTTTTCGCGTGCATGGGAAAGGCCTGAAGCCTTATCTAATCGGATGGCCGCCACGGGGTTTTATTACTCGAACCCACAAACAAGTAAACGGACACGACACAAAAGTTAAATGCAGCAAATCATGAATTTAATGAAATAAAGCGATGAGGTAAAAATGAATGTTGAAGTAAAAACTAAATCCTAATTTGAGACATCTCCACTCAGACACACGAAACAGACAGGGGAATGATGAAAAAAAATAACAATAAAATCCCCCATTTGAGTTGGCACTCAGCTCTGGTCTCGACGAGTACTTTGTTGGGATCGGTCGCTGAGAGGACCGCACATTGAAACGCCCCAACAATGGCGCCAGTCAAGCGCTCCCACACACCGAGCCGTGCAGCAGGCAGCCAAAGTCCACCCGTCCGATCCCAAAGCCGGCACAAGAGAGAGCGCGAGTCCGCTTCTTCTTCCTCCTCTCCATGATCGTACACGAGCCAGGAACAGCCAAGCCATGGACAAAGAACAAAAGCGACCACCCGATCCTATTGTCAGATCCAAGGAGAGTTAAAAATGCCACCGTTCGCCATGCATGCCAGGACCGAGAGAGGAGGGGGGGGGGGGGAGGGGAGAGGGGGAGAGTTTCTGTTGGCCTTTTCTGTGTCATTGTAATGGCGGCCCTTTTTGATTAAATAAAACAGAAGGGAAAAATCTCAGGGGAAATTACACACTGGGGATTATCCTTAAGCCCTACTTAATGACCATAGCTCCATTCCTCGTATGGAAACACATATACGATCTTATGCTACACAGATTCCCTACTTATTACATGTAGATTCTTCTTCTTCGTGTCACACGGTCCATGCTCAATTATACATTTCTGACTTCACAAAGGTATTTCATCTCTTACCCCCACAAACGTAACAATATGTTTCCATACAGTATATATAACTGGTACATGTTTCCATATGGTATATATGACTAGTACATGTTTTCATGAAGATATATTATTTTTGTTGTTTTAGATTTAAAAGAGGCTGGAGTGCAAGCTGCTGCTGTTGGCTCTGATGTCCACCTGATCTGTAACAACACAGAGCATGATGTCCAATGGAATCTGAATGGGGAAGTGATACCTGAGAGCGTGAACCATGTAACTCGAGATGGCCACCTCAATCTGACAGACATTAACCTTGAGGCAAATGGTACCTACACTTGCCGCAGCAAACGTTCTGGAGCCCACCTGTATTCCAGCACATTGCTGGTTGGCTGTAAGTTCTACTACTGTTGTAATGTTTTCATTTGAAACAGATTTTTAGAGATTGAAGTAAATACTCTTTAGGGCACCAATTATTCCCACCTCCTTGTGGGGTTGGCCAGGTAACCTTTATGGAGCAAGTCTTTCATGAAATGGTTGGCCAGCCTGACATTGGACTGAAGTTGATGGCAAATTGGTGATATTGCCAGGGTGCTGGGGATAACCTTTGGTGAAAAACACCGTGGGGTCTTTAACATCCACGATCAGTGGTAACATCTGGGTCATCCAGCTTTATGTCCTTCTGATGGGCGAGGCGCACACATTGATACCTCATCCTGCATGCAAAACACCAGGACGACAGTTTTTAGCTTCGGTATTCAAATCCATTGTGGAGAGCTCAAAAGCGAGTGTGTGTACCTCTGGACGATTATGTGTGTGTACCTCTGGACTATCTTGTGTGTACCTGTGGACTATCTTGTGTGTACCTCTGGACTATCTTGTGTGTACCTCTGGACTATCTTGTGTGTACCTCTGGACTATCATGTGTGTGTACCTCTGGACTATCTTGTGTGTACCTCTGGACTATCTTGTGTGTACCTCTGGACTATCTTGTGTGTACCTCTGGACTATCTTGTGTGTGTACCTGTGGACTATCTTGTGTGTACCTCTAGACGATCATGTGTGTGTACCTCTGGACTATCTTGTGTGTGTACCTGTGGACTATCTTGTGTGTACCTCTAGACGATCATGTGTGTGTACCTCTGGACTATCTTGTGTGTACCTCTGGACTATCTTGTGTGTACCTCGAGACTATCTTGTGTGTACCTCGAGACTATCTTGTGTATACCTCGTGGCTATCTTGTGTGTGTACCTCTGGACTATTCTGTGTGTACCTCTGGACTATCTTGTGTGTACCTCTGGACTATCTTGTGTGTACCTCTAGACGATCATGTGTGTGTACCTCTGGACTATCTTGTGTGTAACTCTGGACTATCTTGTGTGTACCTCTAGACGATCATGTGTGTGTACCTCTGGGCTATCTTGTGTGTACCTCGAGACTATCTTGTGTATACCTCTAGACGATCATGTGTGTGTACCTCTGGACTATCTTGTGTGTAACTCTGGACTATCTTGTGTGTACCTCTAGACGATCATGTGTGTGTACCTCTGGGCTATCTTGTGTGTACCTCTAGACTATCTTGTGTGTACCTCTAGACGATCATGTGTGTGTACCTCTGGACTATCTTGTGTGTGTACCTCTAGACGATTATGTGTGTGTACCTCTGGACTATCTTGTGTGTAACTCTGGACTATCTTGTGTGTACCTCTAGACGATCATGTGTGTGTACCTCTGGACTATCTTGTGTATACCTCGAGACTATCTTGTGTGAAAACCTCTAGACTATCTTGTGTGTATTCCTCTGGTATACCTCTAGACGATCTTGGGTGTAAACCTCTAGACTATCTTGTGTGTATACCTCTAGACGATCTTGTGTGTACCTCTGGACTATATTGTGTGTGTACCTCTAGACGATTATGTGTGTGTACCTCTGGACTATCTTGTGTGTATTCCTCTGGTATACCTCTAGACGATCTTGTGTGTATACTGCTAGACGATCTTGTGTGAAAACCTCCAGACTATCTTGTGTGTATTCCTCTGGTATACCTCCAGACTATCTTGTGTGTATTCCTCTGGTATACCTCCAGACTATCTTGTGTGTATACCGCTAGACGATCTTGTGTGAAAACCTCTAGACTATCTTGTGTGTATTCCTCTGGTATACCTCCAGACTATCTTGTGTGTATACCTCTGGTATACCTCTAGACTATCTTGTGTGTATACCTCTAGACTATCTTGTGTGTATACCTCTAGACTATCTTGTGTGTATACCTCTAGACTATCTTGTGTGTATACCTCTAGACTATCTTGTGTGTATACCTCTAGACTATCTTGTGTGTATACCTTTAGACTATCTTGTGTGTATACCTTTAGACTATCTTGTGTGTATACCTCTAGTATACCTCTAGACTATCTTTTGCACCCAACATCATAACAAGAAAGATGTCGGGCATAGCACGATACTTGTGAAATCCAAGTGAACAATGTGCTTCCACGTTTTCATTCGTTATTAAATTCAGTGACCCGATTTGAAAATTATGTTCAACCAACAGTAGAGTACCCACCTTCCATGTGGTTGGACATTGCACAGAGTACCCACCTTCCGGGTAGGTGGACATTGCACAGAGTACCCACCTTCCGGGTAGGTGGACATTGCACAGAGTACCCATCTTCCATGTAGGTGGACATTGCACAGAGTACCCACCTTCCGGGTAGTTGGACATTGCACAGAGTACCCACCTTCTGGGTAGGTGGACATTGCACAGAGTACCCACCTTCCGGGTAGGTGGACATTGCACAGAGTACCCACCTTCCATGTAGGTGGACATTGCACAGAGTACCCACCTTCCGGGTAGGTGGACATTGCACAGAGTACCCACCTTCCGGGTAGGTGGACATTGCACAGAGTACCCACCTTCCAGGTAGGTGGACATTACGCAGAGTACCCACGTTCCATGTACTTACTTTTTCCACATGCGAAATTTGCATTTATGTTTATTTAAATTATACAATGGACTACAAAATGTTAATGTTTCATGATATTTGTTATATCTCCTTTATCTATCAATATTGTTGAAATGAAGATCAAATAGCTGTATGTTGAAATATGTTGCAAAAGTCAAAACTTTACATGGGGTGTGCTTACTTTTTCACGTGACTGTACATTGCAAGAAGACTATCGAAGTGTGTGTGATGTGCGTCTAAAATGGTCTTAGGTGTCGAAAGTTTGTAAAGAGTCTAAGTGGTCCAATGTATCAATATGCATTTATCACAGTATGCAGGGGGTCTTAAGGGGTCTAAAGATCACATGGGTATTTTAAAATAGTAGTTAGGGTCGAAAAGGATCTCAAGGTCAAGGGGTTTAAGTCTCAAGGTTGTAAATGTCTTCAGCAGTCTATGGTGTCTGAACAAGGTCTTAAGTGATCTAAAAGGTCAAAGGGGTCTAAGTGGTCTAAAGGGTCTATGGATCTAAGCATTCTAAAAGGTCTTAAACGTTCCAAAGGATCTCAAAGGATCGACAAATACACTAAACACATCACAAAGACAGCCCTCTTTCACCTGAAAAACATCGCCCGTCTCCGTCCATCCCTCTCCTCCACGGCTGCAGAAACCCTCATCCACGCCTTCATCACCTCCCGTCTGGACGACTGCAACAGCCTCCTCTTTGGTTCATCCTCAATAATCATCAATAAACTCCAATACATTCAGAACTCCGCTGCCCGTCTACTCACCCATTCCCAGACCCGTGACCACATCACCCCCGTCCTTTACAAGCTTCACTGGCTCCCCATCCCCCAGAGAATCCAGTACAAAATCCTCCACTTGACCTACAAAGCCCTCCATAACCTGGCCCCATCCTACCTGGCTGACCTCTCCAGACACACTCCCACCCGCAACCTCCGCTCTGCTGGTACCAACCTCCTGACCCCCCCCCCCCCCCATCCGGACCAAATTCAGATCCTGGGGGGACAGGGCCTTCTCCATCGCTGCTCCCACCCTCTGGAACTCACTACCTCACACCATCAGAGACTCCTCCTCACTCACCACATTCAAAACATCACTTAAGACCCACTTGTTCAACACTGCATTCAACATTTAACCCACAGCATTTAACCCCTGACTATCTCTTCTCCTTCTCCTTCCTTTTGCTTTGATTATTTACCTCTTGATTTTTGTCTTTTTGCACTTGTTTTTTGTACTCTGTCAAAGCGTCTTTGGGCTTCTTGAAAAGCGCTATATAAAATAAATGTATTATTATTATTATAAAATGGTATAAATGGTCTTGGGGGGTCTTAAGTTCTAAAGGGTATGTTCCAACAGTAGTTATAGGTCTATTAAGGTTTTAGGGGTCTTATGGTTGTAAATGATCGAATGTGGTCTATGGGATCTTAGGGATTTAGGTGTCTTAAGGATGTTAGGGTGCCAAAGGGTCTAATGGACTCTTCGGTTCTAAATGGATCGAGAGGATTTTAGGTGTCTAACAGTTCTAACGGGGTCAATAGAGTCTTGGGGTTCTAAAGGGTCTTAGAGACCTTATGTGTCTTAAGGGCCGATAGAATCCAAGGGTTATAATGGGGCCATTGTGTATACATAGTCTTTGGGTTGTGAGGGGTCTTATAGTCCGGCAGCTAAGCTAAATATAGCATAACAATTGTGCATTTTGTGAGGAAAGCACCAAATTTGGCACACTAGTAGACTATCATATTATGAAAAGATCTGGATATTGGGCCATCTCAGATTCAGAGATTTGATTTTTGCAAGATTTGCAGATTTTGCAGATTTGCAAGCTGAGATTGCAACGCCAGGGACGGCCGACTCCTTCCTGCGAGCTGCCCACGTCACCCGCACAAGAAGAGCTCATCAAATCACTGCAGCGGCACTGCACATCCTGCAACACCGTGCGTATGAACGCCACTGTATGACATATGCTGATGATGCAGAAGACCTGCCTGAGTTCGAAGACAGGTGTCACCAGAGAGGAGAAGACATTCCCAACTTTCAGTACTGGGCAACTGTGCTGGAACTAGAGATGTTGGTACTGGTCTACGTGCGTTCTCTGCGGCAGGCTTCATTCACGATGTACCTCGATGCCCTGACGGAACTGGTCCCATGGTTCCATGCCTTAGACCACACACACTATGCCAGGTGGGTCCCTGTTCACCTGAGGGACATGGTTGCACTCCCAATGAAGCACCCAGATGTAGCCAGAAAATTCAGGGCTGGCAACTTCACTGTACAGAAGACGAAGAAGGTGTTCTCTTCGATCCCAATCGAATCGAAATCTTGCAAAAATCAAATCTCTGAATCTGAGATGGCCCAATATCCAGATCTTTTCATAATATGATAGTCTACTAGTATGCCAAATTCTGGTGCTTTCCTCACAAAATGCACAATTGTTATGCTAAGTTGCCCCACTATTAGGAGTTATATATATATATATATATATATATATATATATTATACACACACACACACACACACACACACACACACACACACACACACACACACACACACACACACACACACACACACACACACACACACAGAGTCGAGGCTCGTGGAAGAGCACAACATAAACTGACCCATAAAACATACAATAAAGGGAGCGGGAGACAAGAGGGGGAGAGAGAGGGAAGCACACAAGCACAACAATAGTAGAGAACAGGGACATTGGTAGATCTGTGGAAGGGGGAGGGCTTGGAAGGAGGGAGAGGTACACGGTATAAAACAAATGAACGCTACTAGGAATTTCAGGAAAGTAGTCGGAGATTGAAAAAGGTGGATTTGGGGTTGATTAACAGGGGTAGAAAAGATCAAGGTTTTGGATGGGAGAAGATAAGAGATGGTGGTGAACAGCTGTTTTAAAGACCTGGAGGGAGGAGTGGGATTGAAGAGAGTTTTTATGCGTCTTGGGGGTCTTGGGGGTTTATAGGGACTACAAGGTCTTGGTGGTCTTAAGTGTCCAAGGGTATTAAAGGGTCTTCAGGGTTTGGGCGCCTAATGAGATATTAGCTATCTTAGAGTCTAAACTATAAACGGTCAGGGGGTCTCTGTGATTTATTACATCAACGGGTCTAGGAGTGTCTAAAATGTCTAAGGGGTGTAAAGGTCCAAAGGTTTCAACAGTATTTACAGGTCTAAAGGGTATAAGGGTATTTTGAGTTTAAGTGGTCTAAAGGGTCCAAACAGGATCTAACAGTCTAAACCGTCTATAAGTCAAGGGGTCTAAAAGGTGTACATGTATTCAGGAGTCTAAGGGGTCTAAATGGTGTCAAAAATGTCAGAAAGGTGTAAGGTCCGCGGCTCTTCCACCTCAAGACCACCCGATGCCGGAACATGGCTGCTCGCGATGAAGCCTTCCAGTGCAGAGAGAGAAGCATGATTTCACGTCTGTTGTAAAAATCAGAGTTACAACATTGTCTCAGTTCATGAGTTTAATCTCAATCGATCCCTAACAATACCTGTAAAGAGAACCAGCGAACATCATATCAATATTCAGTATGCATCTGAATCGGTAATGGGTTTACAGATGAGCACAAGCAAGCCTTAAACAAAGTGGCGTACCGGTACGTACCATCTATTTATGCACCTACGTAGCATACAGTAAATGTTTCAGGTATGATCATTGCGCTGAACGACCGAGTTCTTATAACGGCCGCGTAGTGGACAAAAGACGCATGACACCTGGGTTCAGACTTTAGACAGAATTTCATGACATTCTCCCCGGCGTTAAAACTACACTACCCCTAGGGGTGAAAAGCAAGCAGAATAGCAGTATAGAAAACATCAGTTAGCAAAAGGGTACATAGAGCAGCAATTCACGTCAGTCCCAGCCGTAGCGATCGGGGCGGCAAATCTATCTTCCGGCGCGTGTTCAGTAAGCGTCGGGAGCTTTGACCGCGAGACCAAATTCCCCCACGTCGGAATAACCGCCTATCTCGGGAGACGGCGGCGGCACCTCAGGGCCGACCGGATCGGGGGTGTGTGGGAGCGGATTTGAGGGTGAATTACCCATCAACGGGTCCCCTGGGCTGAGTTCCGGCTGAAAGGTATCCCCACACGGAGCAAGATGACACACCGAGACTGTAGACTCACATCCATTTGGCAGCAGCACTCGAGCGTGCTCGGAATTGGCTTGGAGAATGTGAACCTTGTCGACAAGTGGGTCATATTTACTTTGACGAATCGTGCGTTTGAGGAAAGCGGGTCCGGGCTCAGCTAGCCAGCCCGGCAAAGGTCGAAGAGCACCAGAACGGCGCGAGTAACAAAACAGACGATTGTGAGGATTTTGATTAGTAGCGGTGCACAATAAAGTCCTGATCGAGTTTAACGCCCCGTGTACCATCCAGGTCCATCGGTCCAGTCCTTGTCCGCGAGACTTAAGGCCCAGAGTAATGGCCTTCCATATAATGCCATTAAATCTTTCCACCTGACCATTCGCCTGTGGCCTGTACGGGGTAGTATAGCTTGAAGCTATATTGCGCTGGAGCAAAAAGGTCCTCACATCCTGGGACAGACACACGGCACCTCGATCGGTGTGTACGTAAGCCGGATTCCCGAACATGGAGAACAAAATCTGCATACACCGGATATCCGTCGCTGCTGACATATCACTGCACGGGAATGCAAAAGGGGATCTGGAGAACTCGTCAACTATCGTGAGGAGATAGCGAGAGCTACCCGAGGCCGGTAGGCTAGGACTAGCAGGTAGATACGAAGCCGGTAGAGGCCCTTTAAATTCCATTGCCAATCTCTCCCATGGCCGAGTAGCCTGAATCAGCGTACCTATCGGTAGTTTGTAGAAACGAGGTTTGAGTTCAGCAAAAACGGAACAAGTGCGACACAGCTGCCGAATGTCCTCAACAGAGTAGGGCAAATTGCGACTTTGCACATAATGAGCGAAACGCGTCACTCCAGGATGGCACAACATTTCATGAAGAACACGCAGATCCTCAAAGGAGATGAGACTCGCACACACCGCAGGTCGTGATAATGCGTCTGCGGCGAGATTATCCTGCCCCTTGGCGATACTTAATAGTGTAGCAAAAATCGGCTAGCTCAATCCGCCAGAGAGTGATCTTTTCATTTTTAATGCGCTGAGCATGGCGCGTGTCGTACATGAAAGCGACGCTTTGATCAGTAATGACCTCAAAACGTTTACCAAGCAGATAGGGTCTCCAACGCCTAATAGACTCAACGATAGTGTACGCTTCCTTCTCGACAGATGAATGACGTTTCTCCACAGAGGAGAGAGTCCTTGAAAAGAAGGCCACAGGTTGCCCCCCCCCCCCCCCTTGAGAGAGCGTGGCAGCTATCGCGTGGTCCGACGCATCGCTTTCCAAAACAAAGGGTTGACTGTCATCGATAGACGACACAGCGGTGCAGGCTATGTCGGACTTCAGGCCATGGAAAGCGGCCTTGGCGGCATGACCCATGGGGAACACTTTGCAATCTACAAGTGGGCGGAGCTTTTCAGAAAAATTTTGGACCCACTTCTAGTAATGTGCAAATAGTCTGAGGGCACGCTTCAATGAAGCGTGATCATGTGGTGGGGCCATGTCGATCAAAGGTCGCAGTCGCTCCTTGTCTAGAGTGATAGTGCCCTGGGTCACGGTGTACCCCAGGAGATCTATCGTTCGGGCGGAATAGTGACATTTAGCCTCATTCAGAGTTAGCCGATACGTGCGCGCAACCTGGAGGAAACGCTGCAAATTAGCATCATGATGGGCCTGATCGTACCCACAAACCGTTAGATTGTCCAGGTAAACAAAGACATCGGTTAAGTGTTCCTTTGCGATTATGTCATCTATGGGCCTTTGAAAGCATGCCACCCCGTTTGTGACCCCAAAAGGTAATCAAGTGAACTGGTACAACCTCTGACCGGATTCAAACCCGGTGTAGATGCGATCGGCCTCCGCAATTGGGATCTGATGATACGCGCTTCGGAGATCTAATGTGCTGTAGATCGAGTACTGTACCACCTGCCGAACCAGGGAATCCAATCCCGGGAGTGGGTCGGCGTCCAATTGCGTAAACTGATTAATCATCTGCGAGTAGTCGATTACCATGCATTTGCGATGATTTTCTGTCTGGACTACCAGAACTTGAGCCCTCCAAGGCGATCGACTAGATTCGATTATACCCTCCTTTAGAAGTCGGTTAGTTTCCTCCGCTATAAATTGTGTGTCAGCCCGCGAGTATCGTCGCGATTTAACGGTAACCGGGGTGCAGTCGGGAGTCAAATTTGGAAACAGCGACAGGGGTTCAATTTCCATCCTGGCCAGAGCACACACAGAGAGAGTATTGTCACCACCAAATTCCATTTCTAACCGTCCATATTGACGGAGAAAATCATGACCTAGTAGTAGTCCGTGGGCTGAGTAGGGTTTACATGCACCCCCCCCCCCCCACAACTTAACTTCCCGGGTATGTCCATGTACCCCCCACCCTAGGGGTTAGGAAAAACCATGTTAACAGAAAAAAAACTCATTCCCTCATAGTTTGACCTCTGGTGACCTCATTAGTGATCTCATTTGCATATAAACATATCATTGTAAAGAGTGTCCCAGGACAAACATTTTGAGGGGTCATATGCAACCATAGGATGACTAGGTAAAAAGATATGGCCATTTGAATTTCGCCTACCCCTAATTTTCGGAAATCATTGACACAGGGGGGGGGGGTAACATCAAAATATGCGTGGGAGGTACCTTGGGAATGAGTTTTTTTTCTGTTAACATGGTTTTTCCTAACCCCTAGGGTGGGGGGTACATGGACATACCCGGGAAGTTAAGTTGTGGGGGGGGGGGGGGGAGGTGCATGTAAACCCTACTCAGCCCACGGACTATAGTACTTCTGCACATAACGTTGCTAAAACCATTAAATGCACATCCGGAAACATTCGGCAATGATCACTAGCTTCAGCCGGCATTCGCCTTTGGTACGCAGCCAAAGAGCTTGGGAAGCCATGAAAATCCTGCGCGTTGTCCCGAGAATTGGTCAGCCAAGCTGCTGGACGAGCCGCAAGTCAACATAGCCGTCAATAGAGCCCGTGTTGATAAAGGCGTTGACCATCTGTCCCTCAATCATGACTGGAATAACAGCGTTGGTCAACCCAGGTGGCCCTGTAGTTGTCGAAACATCCAGAGGTGGCGATCGAGCCACGCGCGCGGGTCCGACGCCAGCTAGTGTCGAGCGTGGTGCGGATCATCCCTCGGGCGATGAAAGAGTTCCCGTCAAGGGCAGACGTGCCGCTTTCGGCCTGCGCAGGGGGGATCCCAGTCAAGGGCACTCGACGGCGCCTCGCAGGCTGCGAGTGGATCCTCGTCAAGGTCGCGTGAGATGCCGAATGTGCCCCGGACTGCGTGAAAAGCACCGACAATGTCGAGCGAGTTCGCCGGCCCCGTGTCGATCGGTATACCTTTGAAAAATGACCTTTCCATGAGCACGAATGGCACGTCGCTTCGTGCGCGGGGCAAACTGTTCTCAAATGATTTCGATTTCCACAATAATAGCACTTGGCGTTACTCCCGGCAGATGGGGTCGCGGCAGCAGCAGCTGTCACGCTCGGGCCCGAAGCCTCGAGAGTGTCCGTTGTCCCCGATTCCAGTGGAGGTTCAGCATCCGCTCGCTCCGCTGCCTCAGCCCTCTCCGGTCGCTCACCGGTTAGCCCCGCAGTGACGTACGGGCGATCGTATGCCTCCAATTGTGTCTGCGCCTCGTAGTAAACGAGCGCCAACTTATGAGCTGTCTGAAGAGTTAGGTCGGTAGTTTCCAGCGATCTTTGACGTATTATCGGTGAGTGTATCCCGGAAACAAATGAATCTCTCATTAAATCATCACAAAACTGTTCATGGGTCCTAGGTTCCTCTGTACAGTCCTTCACTAATCAGCAGAGGTCCTGAACGAAGTGGTCGATGGATTCCGAAGGGTCCTGTCGTCATGACGAGAGCAGGGATCGGGTGTAAACCACGCTTCGAGTCTTGATGTAGATTCGACGTAGTCCGCTTCAGCAGTAGCATACGTAATGCACTGAGAAATGTACCGATAAACAGAATGTGAGACGCGAGAGTTAAGAATTGCGAGCTTGGTCTCATCCGTGAGATCAGCTTGGGCCCCCAGGTAACTTGTCAGCAGTCGAAGCCAGTGCTGGAGCTGGGCAGCCGAGTCCGATGCTTGAGGATCCGCTCCGAAGATCGGGACGAGAATCAGCTTATAAGTCATATCGTTGTCAATCAAGACAAGAGACTATTGAGATTAATTGTTGAAAAAATCAGAGTTACAACATTGGCTCAGTTCATGAGTTTAATCTCAATCGATCCCTAGCAATACCTGTAAAGAGAACCAGCGAAAATCATATCAATATTCAGTATGCATCTGAATCAGTAATGGGTTTACAGATAAGCACAAGCAAGCCTTAAACAAAATGGCGGTATGTACCATCTATTTATGCACCTACGTAGCATACACTAAATGTTTCAGGTATGATCATTGCGCTGAATGACCGAGTTCTTATAATGGCCGCGTCGTAGACAAAAGACGCATGACACATGGGTTCAGACTTAAGACAGAATTTCATGACAACGTCCACTATCGCTTTTGGAACGAGAGGCGCAAGAGGGAACGTTCGCTCTCAATGCCCAGACGCCAGACGCACAGGGGAACGACGAGAAGATGCCGGCACACAACCTAGAAGGGTGAGGAGAGGAGCAACCACGACCGTTTGCTATGGCGTCCAGAACGAGAAGGGAAAATGTCTGCCAATCCAACTATTTTGTACACGCCGTTTCCTGAAAGTCCTCGTGGTGTTCATAAGTCCTTCACTGTTTTATACCTTACCCCCTCACCCTCTCCCACCAGCCCTCTCTCTTCCACAGATTTCCCGATGTCCCTGTTCTCTACTGTTGTTGTGTTTGTGTGCTTCCTTCTCTCCCCCCATCTTGTCTCCCCCTTCCTTTATTACCCTGCTCTCGCAAAGCGAAATGCGGGGTTAAGCATTCAGGTGCGTACGTACTTGTCTGCATTAAAAAAAAAAAATTCTCAGCAACCGTTGGCCCGATTTACATGAAATTTTCACCATATGAGGGCCTCCTCCTGTAGAATATTTTAATGATTATGACGTCATAGGTCACGTGGTACAGGCGCCATATTGGAAAAACTTAGCACCTCTATATCTCTGAAACCACTCCATGGAAAAAATTGAGACCTGGCTCATTGTCAACTACTCCCCATGGGGATAAGATATGTTAATGATGTCATCGGTGCCTTCGTTATGACGTCATAATTCGACAAATACAACACTTATCCATCCGATCATTATTTTAAAAATTTCAGCAACTGTTGGTCTGATGGACACAAAATTTTCACCATGGGAGCGCCACCTCCTGCAGAATAATTTAATGATAATTATGACGTCATAGGTCACGTGGTACAGGCGCCATCTTGGAAAAACTTTGTACCTCTATATCTCTGAAACCGCTCAATGGAAAAAATTGAAACATGGTTTAATTATAATTATGATTGAATAGGTCACGTGGTACAGGCGCCATCTTGGAAAAACGGAAAACCGTTACACCTCTATATCTCCAAAACCACTCCATGGAAAAAAAAATTGAAACGTGGCTCATTGTAAAGTACTCCGCTTGGGGAATAGGTGTTGTTGATGACGTCATTGGTGCCTTAATTATGACGCCATAATTCGACAGGGATAACGCGTATTCTGATCAGTTTAAAATTTATTGAGTGTGATATGTGCAACAATTATATTAAAGAGTATAAATTTATGATGTCATCGCTCACGTGGTCTGGCAGCCATATTGGATCAAAAAAGAAAAAAAAACGTTCAAAAACAGAAGAGTTGGCTCACACCAAGTTGACTGCGCAGGGTAAGTATTCTAAGAATACCATCTAGTTAATAGACGTACTCAGGGGTCAGGCAACACTTCACCTCGACGAGGGTTCAGCGCACACATGTTTTTCGGTTTTATATGCAGTATATGCATAAATATTAAGTGAATCAGATGAAAATTGATGATTTACGTGACCTTGACCTTTTGACATCAAAAACAATAGGCTTCCAGCTTGTCAGTACCTCTATCAGGTGGTGAAGTTTTGTGGTTTTTTGGAGTAAAAAAGTTTTTTTTTGGAGTAAAAATGTGACCTGTAGGCGATTGATATACAGACAGACAGATAGAATGAAAAAATCACTCATCTCAGAATCACTCAAGAATCACAGAATCACTCAAAATCACTCAGAGCGACACTTGGCAAAAGAGAACAAAGTAGATGGAACTCAGTAGAACATCCTTTTGACCTCTCAAATAGTTGGGGTTGAATTCAGTGACCGGATATGCAAATCGCCTTCAAATTTTAAGTTAATCGGATGAAAATTGAGGATTTTAGAAATTTGGACTTTGTTGACCTTTTGGCCAATGTTCACCTTGTGACCTATGTTGACCTCAAAATTAGATGGTGGTTGAATTAATTTCGGTGATATGAAAATCCTATTCAAATTTCAAGTCAATCGGATATAAATGGAGGATTTTAGAAATTTGAAAAGTATGTTGACCTTTGGCCTCCTATGTTGACCTTTTGGCTTATTCTGAAGAAGTACAGTATATGGTGCTCAATTAATGCTGAAAATTACAGTAGAGTACTTGCGTACATATATTGGTGGAGCAGCTCTTTCACTTTTTCCGAGTTCCTCTCAAAAGTTACGCGATACACCTGCTTCATCCTAACTCGGGTTTTTTTGTTCATCCTAACCAAGACCACTCGGTCAATGTCTGGAAACATGGCGTTACCATCAACAGTGTAGAAACATGGCGTTACCATCTACTACCACCAGACCACCACCTTATCGTCGTCCACCAGACAACCACCTGATCGTCATCTACCACCACTAGACCATCACCTGATCGTCGTCTACCACCACCAGACCAGCACCTTATCGTCATCTTCCACTACCAGACCACCACCTTATCGTCGTCTACCACCACCAGACCACCACCTTATCGTCATTTTCCACCACCAGACCACCACCTGATCGTCGTCTACCACCACCAGACCACCACCTGATCGTCGTCTACCACCACCAGACCACCACCTGATCGTCATTTTCCACCACCAGACCACCACCTGATAGTCATCTACCACCACCAGACCACCACCTGATCGTCGTCTTCCACCACCAGACCACCACCTTATCGTTGTCTACCACCACCAGACCACGACATGATCGTCGTCTACCACCACCAGACCACCACATGATCGTCGTCTACTACCACCAGACCACCACCTGATCATCGTCTACCACCACGAGACCACCACCTGATTGTCGTCTACCACCACCAGACAACCACCTGATTGTTGTCTACTACCACCGAACAGCCACCTGATCGTCGTCTACCACCACCAGATCAGCACCTGATCGTCATCTACCACCACAAGACCACCACATGATCATGGTCTACCACCACCACCAGACCACCACCTTATCGTCATCTACCACCACGAGACCACCACCTGATTGTCGCCTACCACCACCAGACCAGCACCTGATCGTCGTCTACCACCACCAGACCAGCACCTGATCGTCATCCACCACCACCAGACCACCACATGATCGTCGTCTACCACCACCAGACCACCACCTTATTGTCATCTACCACCACGAGACCACCACCTGATTGTCACCTACCACCACCAGACCAGCACCTGATCGTCATCTACTACCACCAGACTGCCACTTGATCGTCGTCAACCACCACCAAACCACCACCTGATTGTCACCTACCACCACCAGACCAGCACCTGATCGTCGTCTACTACCACCAGACCGCCACTTGATCGTCGTCTACCACCACCAGACCACCACCTGATCGTCGTCTACCACCACCAGACCGCCACCTGATTGTTGTCTACCACCACCACACCACCACCTGATCGTCGTCGACAAACACCAGCTTGACATCTTACAAATCTGCAAAATAAATAAATTAATAAATATCTAAAAATACAGTGTTGACAAGATATAAACACAACTTCTAATTTCTTCCATGATACATGAAACATTGGTAGTGTGGTCCACTCACAGTAGTGCACATCATAGTAATCACTGAATATTGTATTGATATGTCACAGTAAATAACAGCAGAGTGGACAGTAGATTACCTCAATTTTTACTCACCTATTCTCATTTCCGAATGTCTGGATGATAGAAGCAACCGTGAAGTGGCTCAGATTCGGCTGAACTTTGCCCGGCCTCCATCATGGTCAACCATGGTCAACCACATGGTCAACCACATGGTCAACCATGGTCAACCACATGGTGAACCACATGGTCAACCATGGTCAACCACATGATCAACCACATGGTGAACCATGGTCAACCACATGGCCAACCACATGGTGAACCATGGTCAACCACATGGTGAACCATGGTCAACCACATGGTGAACCATGGTCAACCACATGGTCAACCATGGTCAACCACATGGTCAACCACATGGTCAACCACATGGTCAACCACATGGTCAACCACATGGTCAACCAAAGTCTCGTCTGAGATATTTACTCTCCTTGCTCTTCTTCCTCCACCTCCTCTCATGCTCACCCTTTCTCTCCCTTTGGTACAATGTTGTCAGCCATTGTTCTCCAAGCTCCAACACAGGAGAGCTCACCTGTAGCCCTTGTATTTGTGCTGAAGCTCTGATTGCTGATTGAGTCATTAAATGAGATCGTGTTTCACCTGTGAGGAGTGAGTGTGTTCAATCGGTTAATTGAAGTTTAGCATTTTGAATGGCAGATGTTTTCCTTGTGAACACAAGACATTTCCTTCATGAAGATTGTTCCCAATGAGGAGAACTGTGTGAGGTGTTTTGAAAAAGGTTAAAATGAGACTGAAATTTGTGTGAAAAACGAGTTAAAAGTGTTTATAGTTTTGAAAAAAAAGTCTTTCTTTTTGCACATTGACTTAAGGTTTTGCTCCTTGGGTTCATGACACCAGTTCCAGTGTGTAAACAATGGAGCAAAACTGTAAAATGGATTGAAATTGAGATTTTATTTTGTCACTGAGGAACACATAATACCCCATGTAATGTCAATGTGGATTTTGTCACTGAGGGACACATGATACCCCATGTAATGTCAAAGTGAAATTTGTCACTGACGAACACATAATACCACTTGAAATGTCAAAGTGAATTTTGTCACTGACGAACACATAATACTCCATGTAATGTCAAAGTGAATTTTGTCACTGAGGAACACATGAAACCTCATGTAATGTCAAAGTGAATTTTGTCACCGAGGAACACATGATACCCCATGTAATGTCAAAGTGAATTTTGTCACCGAGGAACACATGATACCCCATGTAATGTCAATGTGGATTTTGTAACTGACGAACACATAATACCCCGTGTAATGTCAAAGTGAATTTTGTCACTCACGAACACATAATACCCCATGTAATGTCAAAGTGAATTTTGTCACTGACGAACACATAATACCCCATGTAATGTCAAAGTGAATTTTGTCACTGACGAACACATGATACCCCATGTAATGTCAAAGTGAGTTTTGTCACTGAGGAACACATAATACTCCATGTAATGTCAGTGAATTTTGTCACTAAGGAACACATAATACCACATGTAATGTCAAACTGAGTTTTGTCACTGCCGAACACATGATACCCCATGTAATGTCAATGTGGATTTTGTAACTGACGAACACATAATACCCCATGTAATGTCAAAGTGAATTTTGTCACTGACGAACACATAATACCCCATGTAATGTCAAAGTGAATTTTGTCACTGACGAACACATAATACTCCATGTAATGTCAAAGTTAATTTTGTCACTGACGAACACATAATACTCCATGTAATGTCAAAGTGAATTTTGTCACTGACGAACACATAATACTCCATGTAATGTCAAAGTTAATTTTGTCACTGACGAACACATAATACTCCATGTAATGTCAAAGTGAATTTTGTCACTGAGGAACACACAATACCCCATGTAATGTCAATGTGGATTTTGTAACTGACGAACACATAATACCCCATGTAATGTCAAAGTGAATTTTGTCACTGACGAACACATAATACCCCATGTAATGTCAAACTGAATTTTGTCACTGACGAACACATAATACCCCATGTAATGTCAAAGTGAATTTTGTAACAAAGGAACACATAATACCACATGTAATGTCAAAGTGAATTTTGTCACTGAGGAACACATAATACCCCATGTAATGTCAAAGTGAATTTTTGTCACTGAGGAACACATAATACCCCATGTAATGTCAAAGTGAATTTTGTCACTGAGGAACAGATAATACTCCATGTAATGTCAAAGTGAATTTTTGTCACTGAGGAACACAAAATACTTCATGTAATGTCAAAGTGAATTTTGTCACCGAGGAACACATAATACTCCATGTAATGTCAAAGTGAATTTTTGTCACTGAGGAACACATAATACCCCATGTAATGTCAAAGTGAATTTTGTCACTGAGGAACAGATAATACTCCATGTAATGTCAAAGTGAATTTTTGTCACTGAGGAACACAAAATACTTCATGTAATGTCAAAGTGAATTTTGTCACCGAGGAACACATAATACTCCATGTAATGTCAAAGTGAATTTTTGTCACTGAGGAACACATAATACCCCATGTAATGTCAAAGTGAATTTTGTCACTGACGAACACATAATACCACATGTAATATCAAAGTGAATTTTGTCACTGAGGAACACATGATACCCCATGTAATGTCAAAGTGAATTTTGTCACTGACGAACACATAATACCACATGTAATATCAAAGTGAATTTTGTCACTGAGGAACACATAATACCCCATGTATGGTCAAAGTGAATTTTGTCACTGAGGAACACATGATACCCCATGTAATGTCAGTGAATTTTGTCACTGAGGAACACATGATACCCCATGTAATGTCAAAGTGAATTTTGTCACTGAGGAACACATGATACCCCATGTAATGTCAGTGAATTTTGTCACTGACGAACACATAATACCACATGTAATATCAAAGTGAATTTTGTCACTGAGGAACACATGATACCCCATGTAATGTCAAAGTGAATTTTGTCACTGACGAACACATAATACTCCATGTAATGTCAAAGTGAATTTTGTCACTGAGGAACACACAATACCCCATGTAATGTCAATGTGGATTTTGTAACTGACGAACACATAATACCCCATGTAATGTCAAAGTGAATTTTGTCACTGACGAACACATAATACCCCATGTAATGTCAAACTGAATTTTGTCACTGACGAACACATAATACCCCATGTAATGTCAAAGTGAATTTTGTAACAAAGGAACACATAATACCACATGTAATGTCAAAGTGAATTTTGTCACTGAGGAACACATAATACCCCATGTAATGTCAAAGTGAATTTTGTCACTGAGGAACAGATAATACTCCATGTAATGTCAAAGTGAATTTTTGTCACTGAGGAACACAAAATACTTCATGTAATGTCAAAGTGAATTTTGTCACCGAGGAACACATAATACTCCATGTAATGTCAAAGTGAATTTTTGTCACTGAGGAACACATAATACCCCATGTAATGTCAAAGTGAATTTTGTCACTGAGGAACAGATAATACTCCATGTAATGTCAAAGTGAATTTTTGTCACTGAGGAACACAAAATACTTCATGTAATGTCAAAGTGAATTTTGTCACCGAGGAACACGTAATACTCCATGTAATGTCAAAGTGAATTTTTGTCACTGAGGAACACATAATACCCCATGTAATGTCAAAGTGAATTTTGTCACTGACGAACACATAATACCACATGTAATATCAAAGTGAATTTTGTCACTGAGGAACACATGATACCCCATGTAATGT
>NC_136262.1:4898427-5015927 GCF_964187855.1 Myxine glutinosa | reverse complement strand
ATTATAATATAGATAATTTCATCAAAATAAATTCACTAATCTGCCATAAATTCACGAATCTGCCATTACACTCCATTAGGCATGAATGACCAAAGTCCAATTCCCAATATATGGTATAAGGGGCTAAGTGGCCTAATCCTGTGTAATGAATTGTAATTGTTCCTAAACAGATCCTCCCAAGAGACCATCATTGTCATGCAGATCTCCAAATGTGAACACCATACAATGCACGTGGTCAACGGTGCAAAACAACTCCATCCCAACAAAATACGTCATCACTTGCAAGATCAGGTAGGTGTGTGTGTGTGTGTGTGTGTGTGTGTGTGTGTGTGTGTGTGTGTGTGTGTGTGTATGTGTGTGTGTGTGTGTGTGTGTGTGTGTGTGTGTGTGTGTGTGCACGTGTATATATATGTGTGTGTGTGTGTGTGTGTGTGTGTGCGCGTGTATATATATATATGTGTGTGTGTGTGTGTGTGTGTGTGTGTGTGTGTGTGTGTGTGTGTGTGTGTGTGTGTATATATATGTATGTGTGTGTGTGTGTGTATATATATATATGTATGTGTGTGTGTGTGTGTGTGTATATATATATATATATATATATATATATATATATATATATATTATAATAGCCGTAGATGATTCTGTCTGTCTGTCTGTTGGGTGTCTGTCTGGGGTGTGGCTTACTCGGTTTGCAGAGTAGCTCCACCCATAGCTCCACCCATTCTGGGAGTGGCTTCATATAATTATAAACAAATATCCACCATTTTATTAACTCGTATAGCTTTGAGGCCTGTTTTGTAGGCCCGTGGTGTCTTGCTCTCTCTCCCAGTTTTATTTCAAATCAAATTCGATATATCATTTCATTTTTCACAGTCGCTAACATAGTTTTAGACTCGGTTGAAAAAAAACGGGAAGAAAATCCAATGAAAGTTGCCGTTTATAGAACGAAATGAATTCTCAAACGCCAGTAACTTCAAGGCCATTGAGTCTCTCTCACGCCTTTATCTCCAATCTAACTCACCATATGATTTCATTTTTATCGATGGTTTTGGACTCGGTGTCAGCAATAATTGAGAACATTCCACACACGCGGGAAAATGCAGATATATATTTTTAAAAATCGCGTCATGGTGAATCATACACCGCCCAACATGACACCGACGGCAATGTGTCGATATATATAAAAAATTCGCTTTTGCTTTTCCGTTAAGATATATTACTTTTTCGTTTGATGACAGTCGTCACAAAAACGTCAACAATGATGCCGACATATATTTCTTCGTTTTTATTTCATTCAACATTATTAGCCGGAAGTAAAATATGTTTCAGGAAATTACCGAGAGATATTTCTTCGTTTTTTTTATTAGTTATGTGCGCATACACTTTAAATAGGTTTATTTGAAATCTTTAATTTTCCACAATATAATTTACTTGCCATTTATCATTTGATGATTACGAGACACTTCCTCTTGAGGATCGTGACAATTCATGCGCTGCGTGGAAACTTCTATTTCCAAAATGAATGAGACGATCGATGAAGAACGCAGACTTGAACAGGATGCAGCAAGAAAGCGAATGAGACGGGCGAACGAGTCCATCGACGAACGTCAATGCAAACTTGCGGGGTCACCCGTGGGAATCCCATGGGCATGGATGTGTCTGACATTTCGACATATTGAGTTAGATGCTGCACATTCATTTTTACAAAATGGTTACTGGCAAGTCATCAGATCCAGAAATGGTGTAATTAACACAATTTATTTACGCGCAAGCAAGAAAGCAAGACCGGCCGATTTCCGATTCCGACGGGCCGACGGGCCGACGGGCGAGACGGGCCGACGGGCGAGACAGGCCGATTTGGAGCAAGAAAAAGAACGAGACGGGAGAAAAACGAGAGAAACGAGACGGGGAAAGCCGATTGGAGAGGCGAGTGAGGAGCGATTGGAGAGGCGAGTGAGGAGCGATTGGATAGGCGAGTGAGGAGCGATTGGAGAGGCGAGTGAGGAGCGATTGGAGAGGCGAGTGACGAGCGATTGGAGAGGCGAGTGAGGAGCGATTGGAGAGGCGAGTGAGGAGCGATTGGAGAGGCGAGTGAGGAGCGATTGGAGAGGCGAGTGAGGAGCGATTGGAGAGGCGAGTGAGGAGCGATTGGAGAGGCGAGTGAGGAGCGATTGGAGAGGCGAGTGAGGAGCGATTGGAGAGGCGAGTGAGGAGCGATTGGAGAGGCGAGTGACGAGCGATTGGAGAGGCGAGTGAGGAGCGATTGGAGAGGCGAGTGAGGAGCGATTGGAGAGGCGAGTGAGGAGCGATTGGAGAGGCGAGTGAGGAGCGATTGGAGAGGCGAGTGAGGAGCGATTGGAGAGGCGAGTGAGGAGCGATTGGAGAGGCGAGTGACGAGCGATTGGAGAGGCGAGTGAGGAGCGATTGGAGAGGCGAGTGAGGAGCGATTGGAGAGGCGAGTGAGGAGCGATTGGAGAGGCGAGTGAGGAGCGATTGGAGAGGAGAGTGAGGGATTGGAGAGGAGAGGAGTGTGAGGGATTGGAGAGGTGAGGGATTGGGGAGGAGAGGAATGTGAGGGATTGGAGAGGAGAGGAGTGCTAGGTGGAGAGAGGAGAGTGTCAGGTGGAGAGAGGAGAGTGTCAGGTGGAGAGGAGTGTGTCAGGTGGAGAGGAGTGAGGGGTCACATATAATGTGAAATAAATAAATTGTGTTCATTACACCATTTCTGGATCTGATGACTTGCCAGTAACCATTTTGTAAAAATGAATGTGCAGCATCTAACTCAATATGTCGAAATGTCACACACGTCCATGCCCGTGGGATTCCCACGGGTGACCCCACTAGTATATATATATATATATACATACAGTATATATATATATATATATATATATATATATATATATATATATATGTATGTATGTATATCTGTGTGTTGTGTGCGTGTGTGTGTGTGTGTATATATATATATATATATGTATGTATGTGTGTGTGTGTTGTGTGCCTGTTTGTGTGTGTGTGTATATATATATATATATATATATATATATATATATACTGAAACGCAAAAGAAACTTACCACCTTTGAAACCTTTAAATATCAATAATAACACTGCGTGTAGTAAATGTGTGAACTTATTTGTGGACAATAGTGTCCTCACTGTCAGACAAAACGGTCACGGATGGTCACTTGAACCTTCAATGGTCACTTCATAGCACAGCTGTTGAACAGCCGTTTTGACTGTCAGTGATTAGCCAAGGGGTACCGGATGATTTTAATGAGCTGCACGTGATGTCTTGATATTGGCTTTAAAAAGGCCAGTGCAAAATGGACATTTCAATCAACATGCCACGATTGTCAAGGGATCAACGGCAGCGTGCCCTGGGCATGCTGCAAGGCGGACTGAGCTACCGTGAGGTGGCACGTCACCTTGGCTGTTCACACCAGACGATATCGGCCCTGGTGGACAGAGACACCCTCCACAACTCTGCAGATGACAGACCTCGATCAGGGAGGCCAAGAGTCACCACTGCAAGGCAGGACAGGCAGATGGTCCGAAGTCACCTGCGGGATCGATTCCGTCCAGCATCCCACACTGCGGCAGAAACTCCGGGGCGTGCAAACCCACGGATCTCCAATGATACTGCACGAAGACGACTGCATGACTATGGTCTGACTGCCAGAAGACCATACAGAGGCCCCGTGATGATGGCTGCCCATCGCCGCAACCAACAGAGATGGTGCCAGCAGCATCAGCGGTGGACCTTGGCGCAGTGGAACGAGGTCGCTTTCAGCGATGAGTCAAGGTTCTGTGTGGACAGTCCTGATGGGCACCATCTCTGAAGGTTCAAGTGACCATCCATGACCGTTTTGTCTGACAGTGAGGACACTATTGTCCACAAATAAGTTCACACATTTACTACACGCAGTGTTATTGTTGATATTTAAAGGTTTCAAAGGTGGTAAGTTTCTTTTGCGTTTCAGTATATATATATATATATGTGTGTTTATGTGTGTGTATGTTCGTCCGCTCACTTATACTTGCCTACAAGTCACAATTTTAAACCGATCTTCACGAATCTTCACCAAATGGTAGAGTTCGTGGTCCGACAAAATCCTATATATTTTTGAGGTGAAAAGGTCAAAAGTTCAACATAGGCCAAAGGTCAACCACTTTTTTTCAAATTCCTAATATCCTCAATTTTCATCCGATTGACTTGAAATTCGATAATATTTTTATATATAAACAAACTGAGTTGAACCACCAATTATTTTTTAGGTCAACATCGGCCAAAAGGTCAACATAGGCCGAATTTCTAAAATTTCAATTTTCATCCGATTGACTTGAAAATTGAACAGCATATGCATATCGTCACTAAATTGGGGAATCAACTATTTTTGAATTAAAAAGGTCAAATGTCAACTCAAGGTCAAACTTCTAAAATCTTAATTTTTTTCTGAAATTTTCGTTTGAAAAACAATGAATTTTCATCTAATTGACCTGATCTTTGATTAAGATCATCAATTTTAATGTTAATAAAAATTGACAAGTTGATGTATCGAAGGCAACGTTTTTTCTCATTTAAAATAACTAGGGCATGCCCGTACTATATATATATCTAAAATTATATCCCCCCCCCTATTTACATGAAATGGTTTGGTCCAAAGCGAACGGCTTGCGAGTGGTGACAATCCCCCCCCTCTATTTACATGCAATGGTTCGGTCCAAAGCGAACGGCTTCCGGAGTTTGGTAAAGAAATCGCCATCGCGTACACAAACGCGCAGGAAAGCGAATGAATCGCAAATTCGTTTTTATTAGTTGTAAAACATAATGCCCAATTATTCAATTATCGCCAACGTATTTTGGCTTTTTGCAATTTAATCGCAAGGAAAAGTAGAAAGAGAAGAGGGGAAAAAAGAAAAGCCTTCCCTTGCTGCAAACAGCTGCTGCAAACAACAACAACATGGAAGGCTGCACTGTCCGGAAGTTGGCATATCGCAGTTACGATTATTTTAGTGTTAATGGCCAATTATTCAATTAGCGCCAACGTATTTTGGCTGTTTGCAATTTAATCGCAAGGAAAAGTAGAAAGAGAAGAGGGAAAAAAACGAAAAGCCTTGCATTAACGCATTAACGCTTGCATTGCATTAACGGTTCGGCACACGTGATAGCTCGCTGCTCTCTGATTGGTTGAAGCGTTTTTTGGACATATCTCGGTAAGTAATTGTCCGATTAATATGAAACCTTGAAAAGGCACATCCTCGGGTCCCCAGCAATATACCTGGCAAGTTTCAAGTATATCGGACCCGTGGTTGTCGAGAAACAGCGGTCGCATACAAACACACAGACAGACACACACACACACAGAGATTACTGGAATTATAGATAGATGAAGAGTGTCAGACGAACTGGAAATAAATGCAGCTGTTAACAAGTGCACGATACTTTTCTGAGTATATGAGTGAATAACATATTGTGTTAAATAAAGTTATTAATTTAAGTTCAACAATTCTTTGTTATTCGCATTTTTGATTATTTAATTGTTTAGTCAGATGCATGTATCAGCATTATATCGGTCATCGGCTGCCCTGCTGTGCAAATATCGGTATCGGCATCGGCCCTTGAAACACCCATGTCAGTCGAAAGAGGCCATCGTTTGCCGGTACATTGTCCAAAATCCCAGTTTGGAGCTACCTGGAAATTTGTAAATATCTTCCGTAAGAAGGGTTGCTCAGGTGTGGATATGGCACAGTCACGTGAAAAAGTAAGTACACCCCATGCAAAGTTTTGACTTTTTCAACATATTTCAGCATACAGCTATTTGATCTTCATTTCAACAATATTGATAGATAAAGGTGATATAATATAACAAATATCATGAAACATTTACATTTTGTAGTCCATTGTATAATTTAAATAAACATAAATGCAAATTTCGCATGTGGAAAAAGTAAGTACATTCTTGTCTCGAATAGGTGTTATTGCCCCCTTTGGCAGAAACAACCTCAAGTAGGCGTTTCTTATAACTGTCTACCAGTCTCTGACATCGACTGGGAGAAATTTTTTCCCACTCCTCCATGCAGAATTCTTTCAGCTGTGCCATGTTTGAGGGGTTTCTTGCATGCACAGCTCCTTTCAAATCCCCCCACAACATCTCGATGGGATTTAGATCCGGGCTTTGACTTGGCCATTCCAGAACCCTCCATTTCTTTCTTTTCAGCCATTCCTTGGTGGATTTACTGGTATGTTTAGGGTCATTGTCATGTTGCAAGGTCCACCTTCGGTTGAGCTTCAACTTCTCCGACAGATGGCCTCACATTATCCTCGAGCACCCTCTGGTACAATGAAAAATTCATTGTGGATTCTATGAGCGTGAGCTGCCCAGGCCCTAATGCAGCAAAGCTGCCCCAAACCATAATATTTCCACCACCATGCTTTACAGTTGGTATCAGGTTCTTGTGGTAAAATGCTGTCTTTGGTTTTCGCCAAACATGTCTTCTGGTACCGTGGCCAAATAGCTCTACCTTTGACTCATCTGTCCAGAGCTGTGTACCCTGGTACCCGGTGTGTACCCTGGTTAGAATAGGTACACCGTATCCCTGTGTGTCGTAAGAGGCGACAAAGAGGGTTGGCGTCAGGAAGGGCATCCGGCCATAAAAACATTGCCTCTAAAAGAGAACCATGACAATTACAACGACATATGGGCAGGGTAAAGCCCGAAGTGGAGATCGGTTTCTGAGGTTTGGGACATGGAATGTAGGGACAATGACAGGGAGATCAGGAGAAGTGGTGGAAGTATTGGTCAGAAGAAGAGTGGACATATGTTGTGTGCAGGAGACGAGATGGAAGGGAAGTGGTGTGAGAATGGTGAAGGGTAGGCAGGGACAGAAATGCAAGTTTGTGTGGCAAGGGTGCCTGGAGGGCATGAATGGTGTTGGTGTCCTGTTTTCTGAGGAGTTTGGAGACAGTGTGGTGAGTGTGAGTGAGTGATAGGTTGATGATGGTGAAAATGATGATTGGAAAGCACTTGGTGAACGTCATCTCGGGATATGCTCCACAGGTCGGTCGGAGCGATGAAGAGAAGGACAAGTTCTGGTCTGCAATAGAGAAGCTGATGGAAAACGTGAAAGATGAGGAAGTTGTTGTGGTAGGAGGAGACCTAAATGGACATGTGGGAAGGAGTATGGACGGTTTTGAGGGAGTTCATGAGGGTTACGGATATGGTTTGAGAAATGGAGAAGGTGAAAGGATTTTTGGAGTTTGCTGATGGAGCTGATTTGTTGATTTGTAATACTCAGTTCCAGAAAGAGGATAATAAGCTTGTTCATGCACGTCAGGTCGGTCAACGACAACCGTTGACTCCCTGATGGTGCGTAGGCGAGATAGGGGGCACCTCCGGGACAGAAAGGTGATCCCGGGGGAGGAGGCTGTTTCACAGCACCACTTGTTTGTCTGCGACATAAGGGTGAAAGGTGCGAGGAGAGCTCGGTGGGTGAAGTACCAACCGAGAATGAAGGTGTGGAGGTTGAAAGAGGTGACAGTAAGGGAGGCATTAAAAGAGAGGCTGAGTAGTGTAGAGGATGATGTGGTTGAGCTATGAACGTGGCCGTTGGTGAGGTATGTGGATGGACAAAAGGACCACCGAGGCACTCGGAAACATGGTGGTGGGATGATGAAGTTGGAAAGAGAATTGACGAGAAGAGGAAGAAGTTCAAGGAGTGGCAGAAGGCGAAGGGTACGGGAGCAGAAAAAGCAGAGCATGAAAGTTATAAGGCAGCCAAGAAGGCTGCAAAGAAAGAGGTAGCAAAGGCGCAGGAGGCATATAGGAAAATGTTCGGAGAACACTTGGATTCGGAAGAGGGTCAGAGAGCGGTATTCAGGATTGAAAAGCAGATAGCTAAAGAGAGGTGCGATGTGATGTGGATGAGTTGCTTGAAGGATGAAGAGGGACAAATCGTTGTGGACCCAGATGGAATTAAAGGAAGATGGAAAAGATATGTGGAAATACTGTTGAATGCAGAGATGAATGGGATGGCAACATCGAGAGTAACCCAGTTTTAGGACCGGCAGAGAAGATAACTGAGAAGGAAGTTGAGGAAGCAATAAGAGCAATGAAGAGTAGAAAAGCCGGAGGGCCGACAGGAGTTGTGGGAGATATGTTGAAGGCAGCAGGAAGTTGGGGTGTGAAGAGAATGACAGAGATCTGTAATCTGGTGGTGAAAGAAGGCCGCATTCCAGTGGATTGGGAACTGAGTACCCTCGTCCCTCTATGCAAGGGGAAAGGTGACCCTCTGGAGTGTGGCTTGGACCGAGCGATAAAGTTATTGGAGCATGGAATGAAGGTATTGGAAAGGGTGTTGGAGAGGAGGATAAGGAAGAAGGTGAAGATCGACGAAATGCAGTTAGGATTTATGCCAGGAAGAGGAACGACAGACGTGCTCTTTATGGGGACGCAGTTGCAGGAGAAGTACATGGAGAAGAGGAAGAGGTTGTTTCTTGGGTTTGTTGATCTGGAGAAAGCATTCGATAGGGTTCCACGCGAAGTATTGACATGGGCATTGAGGAAGTTAGAATTGGAGGAATGGTTGATCAGAGTGGTGATGGCAATGTACAAAAGAGCATGCACAGCTTTAAGGACGAAGGACGGGAACAGTGGTGAGTTTGAGGTCAAGGTGGGAGTGCATCAGGGGTCGGTACCAAGTCCACTACTATTTGTAGCTGTGATGGAGGTGCTGGCTCAGAACATAAAGGAGGGTTTACCGTGGGAGTTGTTGTATGCAGATGATCTGGTGTTGATTGCGGAAAGTATGGATGGACTGAAGGAAAAGATGAACAAGTGGAAGGAATGTTTGGAGACAAAAGGTCTGAAGGTGAATATAGGAAAGACGAAGGTGATGGCAAGTGGTAAAGCATGTGGTGAGGTGGAAAGAACTGGGAAGTGGCCATGTTCTGTGTGCAGGAAGGGTGTCGGAGTGAACTCCATTCAATGTACAATGTGCGCTGAGTGGGTTCATCAAAAATGTAGTGGTCTGAGAGGGTCATTAACCAGTGTGGCAGCTACATTCAAATGTAAGGTGTGCATAGAGGGAGCTGCAGATGGAGGAAATGTTGAGTTGGATCTTGGAGACAGTGTGAAGCTGGAAGGTGTGAAAACATTTTGCTACCTCGGAGACATGCTGAATGGAGAAGGTGGATCAGACTCGGCAACGGTTGCTGGAGTGAGATGTGTGTGGAAGAAGTTTCTGGAACTGAGTGGCATGCTGCGGAGGAGGGGAGTGTCATTGAAGCTGAAGGGAAAGGTGTATGCTGCATGTGTGAGAAGTGTTATGATTTATGGGAGCGAGACATGGGTCATGAATGTGGAGCAGCAATGAAGGCTGAAAAGGGTGGAAATGTGAATGGTTTGATGGATGTGTGGAGTATTGTTGAGAGAGAGGAAGACAAATGATGAATTGTGAAAGATGATGGGAATAGAGCCTGTGATTGATGCTGTGAAGAGGAACAGGTTGAGATGGTTTGGTCATGTGTTGAGGAAGGATGAAAGTGACTGGTTGAGAAGAGTGATGGAAATGAATGTAGAAGGAAGCAGAGGACGGGGAAGACCGAGAAAGACTTGGCGAAAGATGGTCGAAGAAGAAATGCGGGCAAGGGGGTTAACAAGGAGAGATGCAGAAAATAGGGCAAAATGGAGAAGATTGACATGGGGACCGCAAGGCTAACCCCCACTCTAGCATGGAAAATGGCTTTAAAATGCATGTTGTTGTTGTTGTTCAGAGCACATTGTTCCAGAAGTGCAGGTCTTTGCCTTGGTGTTCATTCGCAAACTTTAGTCTTGCCCTGATGTTCTTTCTGGACAGCAAAGGTTTCCTCCTGGCACACCTCCCATGTAGATCAAATTTGTGCAGCCTCTTTCTAATGGGAGACTCGTGCACTTTGACATCAACAGTGGCAAGAGCTACCTGTAGGTCCCGTGATGACATTCTGGGGTTCTTAGAGACTTCTTTCAGCATCTTGCGGTCTGCTCTCGGGCTGATCTTGCTGGGGCGGCCTGGCCTGAACAAGTTGGCAGTTGTTTGGAATCTTCTCCACTTGTAGATGATCTTCCGGACAGTCGGATGATTGATTTCAAATTGTTTGGAGATCTTTTTAAATCCCTTCCCAGACTCGTAGGCATCTATAACCTTCTTTCTGAAGGCCTCAGAGAGCTCTTTTGATCTAGGCATGGTGACGCCACACACTTCAACACAAAGAGCAAACCAAATGAAATGTCTGAGGTTTAAATAAGACAGGTTCCTCCAAGATCCTCTCTGACGATGTTCTGATCATTTGCACCTGAGCTGGTGCACCTGATTCTAATTTTAGGTATTTGAAGTAGTGATAAATGTAGGGGTGTACTTGCTATTTCCACATGCGAAATTTGCATTTATGTTTATTAAAATTATACAATGGACTACAAAATGTAAATGTTTCATGATATTTGTTGTATTATATCACCTTTATCTATCAATATTGTTGAAATGAAGATCAAATAGCTGTATGCTGAAATATGTTGAAAGAGTCAAAACTTTACATCTGGTGTACTTACTTTTTCACGTGACTGTATATGCCAAATGTCCTTATCTTGTACATTTCCTCATTTCCTCGAAATCCGTTCATCGATATAGCATTGGGTTTGTGTGGTGAACTCAACGGTCTTTTCCAGATTTTAACCTTAACATGTGCTACGTACATACATTTTAAAATTATTACTCCTGTCTGTTCAATCCCATTTTAGTTTTAAAAGCATGTTGATTTGTTATCAATAATTACGCAATAGTTTTAAAGTTAGTGTTTACATAAAAGACAATACTGTAGCGGCTACCGCTGGGTTTTCACAATCGCCTTGCACCTATCAAGGACGCGGAGCGATCACCATGCCGGGCTCGTCCAGGACGCCCGGGCAGGCCCGCGCTCAACTTGCCAGGCCTCGGTCGGGACGCCCGGGCATGCCCGGGCATGCCCGGGCAGGCTCGCCCTCAACTTGCCAGGCCGCAGCCAGGACGCTGGGCCACGCCCCCTCTCGCCTTTCCTGGGCAAACGCTCCGGGATAATATGTATATATATTGCTGCCCGATAAACGGGCTTTTCAGAGTGCCTGAGTGTTTGATTTGATTAAAGCAACTCGGATGAATTCCAGCTTTTTGTCGCGTCCATTCTTCCGATCGACGTGGGAGCCCCAGCTCCTTCATTGGTGACCTACCGACATGGACACGGCAGTCGCCTTTAAACTGCCTACCTTCTGGGAGGCTCACGCGGCGGTTTGGTTCGCACAGGCGGATTCCCTGTTCGCCCTGCGAGGCATCATGGCAGACGACACCCGCTTCCACCATGTGGTAGCAGCGCTCGGTTCGGCCACCGCGGCCCGCGCCCTGAGCCTCCTCGAGAGCCCGCCAGCCGCTGACAAATACGGCGCGATTAAGAAGCTTCTCCTCGACGCTTTCGCCCTCCCATCGGCGGAACGCGCACGGCGCCTGCTCGACCTGCCCGAGCTCGGCGACACGCGCCCTTCCGAGCGAATGGACTACATGCTTTCACTGCTCGGCGAGCACTCTCCGGCATTCCTGTTCCGGGAGCTGTTCCTCCGTCAGCTGCCTAACCCGGTACGCCTCACCCTGGCAAGCACGACGATCACAGATCCCCGGGCCCTTGCCAGAGAAGCCGAAAAGATCTCCGCCGCAGGACAGCGCATCGCAGCGGCGACATGGGACCCACCGCCATCCGACGCAACACCCATGGCGCCAGAGCACCCGGCACGGTCGACGACCGAACTGCCGACGCAATTGGCGGCCGCTACACCGAGCCGACCACCTCCAGCACGACGACCGGGGCCTCCACCTGACCAAGCGTGGTGTTACTATCATGCCAGGTTCGGACAGAAGGCCCGGACATGCCGACCCCCGTGCACCTTCGGCAGGCCGGGAAACGGCCGGGCCGGCGTTCATTACCAGCCATGAGCGCCGGCCACACGGGCAACTTACTGTTCATCACGGATAAAGCGTCCGGACGGCGCTTCCTGTGCGACACCGGCGCCCAACTGAGCGTCATACCCGCCTCTGACCAGGACAGGCAATCTGCGGTTTGCGGCCCCTCCTTGGTTGCGGCCAACGGATCGACCATCCGCACCTTCGGCCCGCGCAACGTCACCCTCTGCTTCGGCGGCCAACGCTTTGCTTGGACGTTTGTAACCGCAAACGTGCCCATGGCTCTGCTAGGCGCCGACTTCCTCTGCGCACACGGACTGCTGGTGGACGTCCAACGGCGTTGTTTAATCAACGCCGAAACCTTCAGCTCCCTGGTATGCACATTGAGCAGCTCCGCGCCGACCGAGCTGGCATGCGCCATCCCAGCGGCGAACGAGTTTGCTCGCCTGCTCACGGAGTGCCCGGCCCTCATGCGGCCGACGTTTTCGGCCGTCGCAGTACGGCATGGGATCGAGCACCACATAACAACCACGGGCCCGCCGGTCTACGCCAGGGCCCGCCGCCTCGACCCAGCCAAGCTCGCCGTGGCGAAGGCCGAATTCGACGCGTTGGAGCACCTCGGCATCGTGCGGCGCTCCGATAGCGCGTGGGCCTCGCCACTGCACATCGTGCCAAAGCCGGGGGGTGGATGGCGCCCGTGTGGCGACTACCACCGTCTCAATGACGCTACCACCCCCGACAGGTACCCGATCCCGCATATCCAAGACTTCTCCGCCCATCTGGCGGGACGGGTCATTTTTTCGAAAATTGATCTCATACGGGGATATCACCAGGTACCTGTCAGGGCGGCCGACGTCCCTAAAACGGCAGTCATCACGCCGTTCGGCTTATTCGAATTCTTGCGGATGCCGTTTGGTCTCAAGAACGCGGCTCAGGCGTTCCAGCGCTTGATGGACGGCGTGCTGCGTGACCTGCCGTTCCTTTTCGTTTTCCTGGACGACATCCTCGTCGCCAGCACGTCCCGGGCCGAGCACCTCCTCCACCTCCGAACACTGTTCGGGCGCCTCAGCGAGCACGGCCTCATCGTCAACCCGGCCAAATGCCACTTCGGCACGACGGCCGTTGATTTTTTGGGCCACCACATCACCAAGAACGGGGCCGTGCCGCTGCCAACCAAGGTCGAGGCCATCACCACGTTCCCGCGTCCCCGCACCATAAAGGCCCTGCAGGAATTCCTGGGAATGGTGAATTTTTATCACCGCTTCGTGCCCCGCGCTGCTCAACTCATGCGGCCCCTCTACGAAGCCCTCCGGGGCAAGCCGGCCAAGCACGACATCGCCTGGTCCGCAGCAATGGATGCGGCCTTCCAAAGCTCAAAGCGGGCCCTTGCCGACGCAACACTGCTCGCTCACCCGGTGCTCAACGCTCCCATCGCCCTCACCACGGATGCCTCCGACTACGCGGTGGGCGCCGTACATGAGCAATGGGTGAACGGGGTTTGGCAGCCACTCGTTTTTTTCAGCCGGCAGCTCCGGCCGAACGAGCTCAAATACAGCACGTTTGACCGGGAGCTCCTCGGTCTACACCTGGCCGTCCGCCATTTCCGCCACCTCCTGGAGGGCCGACCTTTCACGGCGTTCGTCGACCACAAGCCGTTGGTTTACGCCATGGCCAAGATCACGGAGCCGTGGTCGGCCCGCCAACAGCGCCACCTCTCCGCCGTGTCGGAGTTTACCACGGACATCCGGCACGTCGCCGGCAAAAACAACGCCGTGGCCGACTGTCTTTCCCGGGCCAGCGCGAACGCGGTCCACCTGGGCGTGGACTTTGCGCTTATGGCGGCAACCAAACCACCGACACCACGGTGCAAGCCCTCCGGGCGGCGGACACGGGCCTCCGCCTGGCCGACATCCCCTTCGCGGACACTGTCCTGCTCTGCGACGTCTCCCAAGGCCAGCCTCGCCCCATCGTGCCCGTCACCTGGCAACGCCGCATCTTCACCTCCCTCCACGGCCTTTCCCACCCGGGCCGGAAAGCTTCCCAGAAGCTGGTGTCGGCGCGATTCGTCTGGCACGGCCTTCGTCGGGACGTCCGCGATTGGACCAGCACCTGCACGGCCTGCCAACGGGCCAAGGTCCACCGACACACCCAGGCCCCGCTGGCACCTTTCACCGTGCCCGAACGACGTTTCGACCACGTCAACGTGGATCTGGTGGGCCCCCTCCCCCCATCACGGGGGTTCACACACCTGCTCACCATGGTGGACAGGACCACCAGGTGGCCGGAGGCCGTTCCCCTCGTCTCCACCACCACCGCCGACGTGGCGCAGGCTTTCATCGCCACCTGGGTCGCCCGCTTCGGCGCACCGGCGGACATCTCGTCAGACCGCGGACCACAGTTCACCTCCGAGCTGTGGGGCGCGGTCGCCCGCAACCTGGGGGTCAAGCTCCACCGTACTACGGCCTACCACCCCCAAGCAAATGGGTTGTGCGAGCGATTCCACCGCTCCATGAAGGCCGCGCTCATGGCCGGCCTTCAAGACGGCGGTTGGGCCGACCGGCTGCCGTGGGGCCTTTTGGGCCTCCGCACGGCCCCCAAGGAGGACCTCCAGGCATCCACCGCCGAGCTTGTCTATGGCCAGGCGCTACGCGTCCCGGACGAATTCGTGCCCGACGCTACCAGTCCCTGGTCCGCAGCTCACCAGCGCTCGGACCTCCAGGAGGCCGCCCGACGGTTTGCCCCCGTGCCAACATCCCACCACGGTGACCCCCAGTCCTACGTCCCCCCAGCACTTCGCACAGCGGAGTATGTTTTTGTGCGTCACGACGCACATCGGGGGCCACTCCGGCCGCCGTACGACGGGCCCTTCCGGGTGCTGCGACGGGACGACAAGTCGTTCGTCATCGACATCGGCGGCAGGTCGGACCGGATTGCGGTGGACCGCCTCAAGCCGGCGCACGTGGACGTCGACCACCCACCACGGGTGGCCCTTCCGCCGCGGCGAGGCCGCCCCCCGTCCACGGTGCCCCCCACTCGACCGCCCACCACCACACCGGACCCCCTCCCACGACCCGCCAGGGGTCGCTTCGGCCGGGTCATCAGGACCCCCCTCAAATTGACCCTGCCGGTGCAAGTCGATTCTGGGGGGACGTGTGTAGCGGCTACCGCTGGGTTTTCACAATCGCCTTGCACCTATCAAGGACGCGGAGCGATCACCATGCCGGGCTCGTCCAGGACGCCCGGGCAGGCCCGCGCTCAACTTGCCAGGCCTCGGTCGGGACGCCCGGGCATGCCCGGGCAGGCTCGCCCTCAACTTGCCAGGCCGCAGCCAGGACGCTGGGCCACGCCCCTCTCGCCTTTCCTGGGCAAACGCTCCGGGATAATATGTATATATATTGCTGCCCGATAAACGGGCTTTTCAGAGTGCCTGAGTGTTTGGTTTGATTAAAGCAACTCGGATGAATTCCAGCTTTTTGTCGCGGCCATTCTTCCGATCGACGTGGGGGCCCCAGCTCCTTCAATACCGTATTTGATATCAACAATATCACTTGTTCATATACTGTATGTACTGCACGTCTGTTTTTTTTTATTTGTTTTTTTTTGTCCTTTCTTCCTACAGTGACAATGAAAGAAAATGTGTTTTTAAAAGCACAAACACCTGCACCTTAGAAGCAAATCTCCGTTTCCTGGTCGTGTATAAAATAACCGTAACATCCGTTAACGAACTTGGATGCTCTGCGAGTGAAACTCTGACACGACATCAACGCGACATATGTGAGTTTTCAGAGGGCCTTCTCGATAACGTTTGAGTTTGCATTTTGGACATTGTTGAATTTTGTTTCGCGTCGATTGATCTTTGAAATTCTTCATTGTGTTTTAGTGCAGCCTGACCCCTGCACCGCATTACAAGGCCAACCGGTGCAAGGAGAGGATCAGCAAATCTGGGTCACCTGGCAGTACCCCCCGACGTGGATGAAACATCGAGGTTTATACCTTCTGCGCTTTAAGCTTCAGTATAAAGCTACACTTGCCAGCAGATACCAGGTGTGTTCAATACTCGTTACCTTTCATGGATATGAGCTTTTCTTACATTTCCATTTTGATTAGGACTTGCAATTAATAAACTATTTTTTAGCACCTGCTTCCTCCTCTTTTTGTGTCCAGCATTCTCTCTGTTAAACTGTAATGGTAGTAGGTTGTAAACAGCAACCGCTCAGGGTAGTACTACCGTTTGGACATAGGAATGATAAAGTGGTGCCAGGAACTATCTTACACTCTCCGTGTCAGGATTATTGGTCTTTCTGTCTCACTCAAACTATACCTACCGGGCTCGCTTTAATCTCTCTCTTTCTCTTTCTTGCAAACAAATAACCTTCCCCATCACCCCTCCCATCCAAATCTTCCCCCTTGCCACTCCCCTCCTAATCCTCCCCATCACCCATCTCTTTCAAATCTCCCCCCTTTCCCCTTCTCTCCTAAACTCCCCCCACACCCCTCCCCTCCAAGACTCCCCCTCGCCCCTCCCCTCCTTGACTCCCCCCTCAACCCTCCCCTCCAAATCTCCCCCATATCCCATCCCTTTCAAATCCCTCCCCTTGTCCCTCCCCTTCAAATCTCCCCACCCTCATTTCTTTTCAATTTCCCCCCTCTCACTCCCCCTCCTCAAAGCGTCCTCCCCACTTCTTCCCTCTTCCAACTCTCACCTCCATCTCCCCCAACCTTCTGCCTCGCTCTTCCCCCTCCTCAAATAACACCTCATTGTGCCTCACCCAATCACCATCAAACCTTTTGTCTGCCCCATCCTTCCCTTTCTCCGAGCTATTCTGAAATCTCTGACACACCTTCAACAGCTCTCCCTACCTCTTCCACCTCTTCCACATCTTACCCACCCCTCCTCCCCCCTGTTCTGTATCCGATGCTCCCCCTTCCTCTTCATTAACGGTATGGACCTCAAACATCCGGAGCCTTCGTTCAAACTCAACTGATCTCTCCATACAGGTTGCTTCTGTCAAACCAGACGTGATCTGCTTAACAGAAACTTTCCTCCTTCATGATGTCTCTGATTCCTTAGTATCTCTCCCGGGTTACTCCCTCCTCCGGTATGATAGACCTGAGCTTCGTCCTGGAGGTGGGGTTGCTCTCTTTATCAAAAACTCTCTTCCTCACTCGCCCTGCACTGCACTCTCTCCACCTCACCCCCAGGAATACCTCTGGCTACGGCTTCCCCTTCGCTCCCACCTCTTGTTCATATGTGTGTTGTACCGTCCACCAAACAGTGATGACTCCATCTACATCTCGCTGTCTGATAATATGGACCAACTTCTGTCGACTCATCCTAACTCTGTGTCTTCCTCATATGTGGTGATTTCAATTGTCACCATGCCAGTTGGCTGGGTGTGGGTTCCTCTCTCACCAGCCATGGCTCCTCAGCAAAGGACTTCTGCGACTCACTGGGACTGACACAATCTGTCAATTTCCCGACCCGGATCTCAGTCAACGGGGCATCTTCTCTTCTGGACTTGGTTATGACTAACTTCCCTGAAAATGTCTGCTGCTCTTCTGCTCCAATCGGCTCATCTGATCATGTGCTTGTTAAATTGGACATCTCTCTGACCATTCTCAGGGAGCCTCCTCAGCGTCGACGAGTCTGGCATTTCACTCAGGCCAACTGGCACGGTCTTCAAGCAGCCATCAATCATCTGGACTGGTCTCCCATGTCTACCACCTCTGACATCACCTCATCCTGGGAATTCTTCCAAAGTAAATTGCTCTCTCTCATGCACAGATTTATCCCATCTCGTCTTCAGTTGTCATACCCTTCCTCCCGTCCATGGTACACGGAATCTTGTGGTGAGGCTGTTGCCCAGAAATAACTTGCCTTCGTCTCCTGGAAAGCAAATCCAACGGAAGGAAATCTCATTTCCTTTCACAAAGCCCGAAACAAGTGTGTGTCCACCCTCAGGAGAGCCAGGAAACAATATCTCTCCGTTCTCAAGACCGAACTCTCTTATCTGTCTCCCTCTTCCAAATCCTGGTGGCGTCTGGTCAAATCTGTTTCTGGTGTTTGTTCCCCCTCCATCCCCTCCCTTACATCAAACGGCTACACAGCTGACTCCGCACGTGAAAACGCTGAATGCCTCAACTCTGTGTTTGCCTCTAAATCTTGTGTCCCAAACCCATCCCTCTCTGTACCCACCGTACCCTCCCGTGTCCTTTCCTCCTGACAAGGTGGAAAAGTTTCTGTCAACCCTCGACTCTGATTCTGCAACTGGACCTGACGGCATCAGCCCACGGGTCCTAAAATCCTGTTCTTCCGCTCTTTCACTCCCTCTCTCTGTTCTCTTCACCCTCTCTTTTGCTCAAGGTCAACTGCCATCTGCTTGCAAATCAGCCAACATCACCGCTTTGCACAAAAAAGGTGCAAAAACAGATCCTAGCAACTACAGACCAATCAGCCTTCTCCCAATTATCAGCAAAGTCATGGAATCCATCATTGCTTCGGATATTAAATCTTTCCTCTTCTCCAATGGCTTGATCTCTGATCATCAATTTGGTTTCAGACCAGGTCACTCTACTCTGGACATGCTGCTTCTGCTGTGTCAACAATGGATGGAGGTCCTCAATGCCAAACAGGAAATTAGAGCTGTCTCCCTTGACATATCACGTGCCTTCGATACGGTCTGGCACCCCGCTCTGCTCACCAAACTCTCCTCCTTTGGTATCCATGGAAATCTCCACGCATGGCTGGTGGACTTCCTCTCTCGTCGTAGTCAACGTGTGGCCCTGAATGGGTTTCTCTCATCTCCTCTTCCTGTTCAGGCTGGAGTTCCGCAAGGCAGTGTTCTGGGCCCTGTGCTTTTTCTGGTCTTCATCAATGATCTCTCTGACTCTCTTGAAAACCCTCTCTATCTCTTTGCTGATGACTCCACTCTCTGCCGCTCCATTCCTAATCCCTCAGATCGGCAGTCTGCAGCCTCCTCGCTCTCTGCAGACCTGGACAAAATCACAGTCTGGGCAAACAAGTGGAACATGTCTTTCAATCGTGACAAATCTCACACTCTTACGATGTCTCTCCAAAAAGACCGACTGGACAACCCTCCCATCTACTTTCTGAATAATCCTCTCCAAGAAGTTCTGTCACTCAAGCTTTTGGGTCTCACTATCTGCCATGATCTTTCCTGGGAAAACCACATTTCCAAGCTGGCCTCCAAAGCCAGTCGCCGACTGTGCATCCTCCGTCGTGCGAAGTCCTTCCTTGGCACACCTGAGCTCCTCACCACATACAAGGCTTTCATCCGCAGCTCAATGGAATACTGCTCTCCCCTCTGGGCTGGTGCTCCTGCCTCACACCTAGCTCGTCTTCACGCTGTTGAAACCAAAGCTGTCAGAATCATTGGAATCTCCCGCGATGACGCTATCTCCGAGGGCCTTTCACTTACTCACCTCAGGCAGGTTGGTGGTCTTTCCGTCTTCTACCGACTCCTCTCCGGCCTTGCTCCCCCAGCTCTCTCTCTCTCTGGGCTCTATCCCCCAAATATTCCTGCAGGTCGCACAAGATCTGCCTGCAACCCTCTTATGGTTAAACTGCCAAAATCAAGACTCTCTGCTCACCTTCACTCCTTCATTCCTCTTTTTCCCGCCTCTGGAACAAACTCCCTCACTCTGTTCAATCCCACTCCTCCCTCCAGGTCTTTAAAACGGCTGTTCACCACCATCTCTTATCTTCCCCAATCCAAAACCTTGATCTTTTCTACCCCTACTAATTTCACCCCAAATCCACTTTTTTGAGGTGACTTTTGTCTTCTTTCCTGGAAGTCCTTGGTGTCCTTGCGTTTTATACCTATCCTGCCTCCCCCCAGGCCCTCTGCCTCCCACACATCTCCCGATGTCCCTGCCCTCAAATGTTGTGTTTGTGTGCTTCCTCCCCTTCTCTCCCCATCTTGTCCACCACTCCCATTTTTATATACTTTGTTTACTTGTTTGTTTGATTTGTTTGTTTGATAAATGTTAGCTCTTTCACGAGCCTCGACTCTGTATACAAAAAAAAAAAAAAAAAATCATACACTTTTCTTCCCTTTTATTTAAGGCCTGGCCTCGATTTTTTTTCTTTTCTTTTGGGGGGGATACAGAGTCGAGGCTCGTGAAAGAACTAACATTTATCAAACAAACAAATCAAACAAACAAGCAAACAAATTATATAAAAAGGGGAGCGGTCGACAAGATGGGGAGAGAAGGGGAGGAAGCACACAAACACAACATTTGAGAGCAGGGACATCGGGAGATGTGTGGGAGGGAGAGGGCCAGGGGGGGGGGGGCAGGATAGGTATAAAACGCAAGGACACCAAGGACTTCCAGGAAAGAAGTCGACACCTCAAAGAGTGGATTTGGGGTGAAATTAGCGGGGGTAGAAAAGATCATGGTTTTGGATGGGAGAAGATAAGAGATGGTGGTGAACAGCTGTTTTAAAGACCTGGAGGGAGGAGTGGGATTGAAGAGAGTGAGGGAGTTTGTTCCAGAGGCGGGAGAAAAGAGGAATGAAGGAGTGAAGGTAAGCAGAGAGTCTTGATTTTGGCAGTTTAACCATAAGAGGGTTGCCGGCAGATCTTGTGCGACCTGTAGGAATATTTGGGGGACAGAGCACAGAGAGAGCTGGGGGAGCAAGGCCGGAGAGGAGTCGGTAGAAGACAGAAAGACCACGAACCTGCCTGTGGTGAGCAAGTGAAAAGCCCTCGGAGTTAGCTTAATCGCGGGAGATTCCAATGGTTCTGAAAGCTTTGGTTTCAACAGCGTGAAGCCGAGCTAGGTGTGAGGCAGGAGCTCCAGCCCAGAGTGGAGAGCAGTATTCCATAGAGCTGCGGATGAAAGCCTTGTATGTGGTGAGGAGCTCAGGTGTGCCAAGGAAGGACTTCGCACGACAGAGGATGCCCAGTCGGCCACTGGCTTTGGAGGCCAGATTTGAAATGTGGTTTTGCCAGGAAAGATCATGGCAGATAGTGAGACCCAAAAGCTTGAGTAACAGATCTTCTTGGAGAGGATTATTCAGAAAGTGGATGGGAGGGTTGTCCAGTCGGTCTTTTCGGAGAGACATCATGAGAGTGTGAGATTTGTCAGGATTGAAATACATCTTCCACTTGTTTGACCAGTCTGTGATTTTGTCCAGGTCTGCAGAGAGTGAGGAGGCTGCAGACTGCCGATCTGAGGGATGAGGAATGGAGCGGCAGAGAGTGGAGTCGTCAACAAAGAGATAGAGAGGATTTTCAAGAGAGTCAGAGAGATCATTGATGAAGACCAGAAAAAAGCACAGGGCCCAGAACATTGCCTTGGGGAACTCCAGGCAGAACAGGAAGGGGAGATGAGAGAAACCTATTCAGGGCCACACGTTGACTATGACTAGATAGGAAGTCCGCCAGCCATGCATGGAGATTTCCATGTATACCATATGAGGAGAGTTTGGTGAGCAGAGCGGGGTGACAGACCGTATTGAAGGCACGTGATATGTCAAGGGAGACAGCTCTAATTTCCTGTTTGGCATTGAGGACCTCCATCCATTGTTGAGACAGCAGAAGCAGCATATCAAGAGTAGAGTGACCTGGTCTGAAACCAAATTGATGATCAGAGATCAAGCCATTGGAGAAGTGGAAGGATTTGATATCAGAAGTGATGATGGATTCCATGACCTTTCTGATTATTGGGAGCAGGCTGATTGGTCTGCAGATGCAAGGATCTGTTTTTGCACCTTTTTAAAGTAATGCGGTAATGCTGGCTGATTTCCACGCAGATGGTAGATGACTTTGAGCAAAAGAGAGGGTGAAGAGAACAGAGAGAGTGTGACATTGAGCGACAGAGCAGGATTTTAGGACCCGTGGGCTGATGCCGTCTGGTGCAGTTGCAGAATCAGAGTCGAGGTTTGACAGAAAGTTCTCCACCTTGTGAGGAAAGAAGGACACAGAGTTCGACTGGGTAAGCTGGGTACTGGAGCAGCAGCTGGGTTTGACTGGGTAAAGTGGGTACAGAGACAGAAGGGTTTGGGACACAATATTTTGAGGCAAACACAGCGTTGAGGCATTCAGCTTTGTCATGTGCGGTGTCAGCTGTGCAGCCGTTTGAGGTAAGGGAGGGCATGGAGGGGGAACAAACACGAGAAACAGATTTGACCAGATGCCACCAGGATTTGGAGGAGGGAGACAGGTTTGAGAGTTCAGTCTTCCGATTTGAGAGATATTGTTTCCTGGTCTGCTGAGGGTAGACACACACTCTGACAACATGGACCAACTTCTATCCACTCATCCCAACTCTATCTTCCTCATATGTGGCGCCTTCAGCTGTCAACATGCCAGCTGGCTGGGTGTGGGTACCTCTCTCACCAGCTATGGCTCTTCAGCAAAGGACTTCTGTGACTCACTGGGACTGACACAATCTGACAATTTCCCGACCCGGATCTCAGTCAACGGTGCATCTTCTCTTCTAGACTTGGTTATGACAAACTTCCCTGAAAATGTCTGCTGCCCTTCTTCTGCTCCAATCGGCTCATCTGATCATGTGCTTGTTAAAGTGGACATCTCTCTGACCATTCTCAGGGAGCCTGCTCAGCGTCGACGAGTCTGGCATTTTACTCAGGCCAACTGGCATGGACTTCAAGCAGCCACAATCATCTGGACTGGTCTCCCATCTCTCGTGCCTCTGACATAAACTAATCTTGGGAATTCTTCCAAAGCAAACTGCTCTCTCTCTTGCACAGATTTATCCCATCTCGTCTTCAGTTGTCGTCCCCTTCTTCCCGTCCATGGTACACTGAATCTTGTGGTGAGGCAGTTACCCTGAAACAACTTGCCTTCACCTCTTGCAAGGCAAATGCAACTGAACGCAATCTCAGTTCCTTTCACAGAGCCCGGAATAAGTGTGTGTCTACCCTCAGGAAAGCCAGGAAACAACATCTCTCCACTCTCAAGACTGAACTCTCAAACCTGTCTCCCTCCTCCAAATCCTGGTTGCATCTGGTCAAATCTGTTTTTGGTGTTTGTTCCGCCTCCATCCCCTCCCTCCCCTCAAAGGGCTACACGGCTGACACTTAACGTGACAAAGCCGAATGCCTCAACTCTGTGTTTGCCTCAACATCTTGTGTCCCAAACCCATCTCTCTCTGTACCCACCTTTTCCAGTCGAACCCAGTTTCTCCTGGACTCTGTGTCCTTCTCTCCCAACAAGGTGGACAAGTTTCTGTCAAACCTCGACTGATTGTGCACCTGGACCAGACAGCTTCAGCCCACGGGTACTGAAATCCTGCTCTGCTGCTCTATCTCACCCTCTCTCTGTTCTGTTCAGCCTCGATTTTGCTCAAGGTCATCTGCCAGCATCTTGGAAATCAGCAAACATTACCGCTTTACACAAAAAATGTGCAAAAACAGATCCTTGCAACTACAGACCAATCAGCCTGCTCCCAATAATCAGCAAGGTCATGGAATCCATCATCGCTTCAGATATGAAATCTTTCCTCTTCTCCAATGGCTTGATCTCCGATCATCAATTTGGTTTCAGACCAGGTCACTCTACTCTGGGCATGCTGCTTCTGCTGTCTCAACAATGGATGGAGGTCCTCAATGCCAAACAGGAAATCAGAGCTGTCTCCCTCGACAAATCTCGCGCCTTCGAAATGGTCTGGCACCCAGCTCTGCTCACCAAACTCTCCTCCTATGGTATCCATGGAAACCTCCATACCTGGCTTGCGGACTTCCTCTCTAGTCGTAGTCAACGAGTGGCCCTGAATGGAATTCTCTCATCTCCCCTTCCTGTTCAGGCTGGAGTTCCCCAAGGCTGTGTTCTGGGCCCTGTGCTTTTCTGGTCTTCATTAATGATCTCTCCGACTCTCTGGAATATCCTCTCCATCTATTTGCTGATGACTCCACTCTCTGTCACTCCATCTCTCAACCCTCAGATCGGCAGGCAGCAGCCTCTTCACTCTCTGCAGACCTGGACAAAATCACAAACTGGTCAAACGAGTGGAACATGTCTTTCAATCCGGACAAATCTCACACTCTCACTTTGTCTCTTCAAAAAGACCGACTGGACAACCTTCCCATCTACTTTCTCAACAATCCTCTTGAAGAAGTTCTGTCACTCAAGCTTTTGGATCTCACTATATGCCATGATCTTTCCTGGGAAAACCACATTTCCAAGCTGGCCTCCAAAGTGAGTCGCCATCTGCGCATCCTCCGTCGTATGAAGTTCTTTCTGGGCACTTCTGAGCTCCTCACCACATACAAGGCTTTCATCTGCAGTTCAATGGAATACTACAAATCTTCCTTCTTCAATGGAATCAATGGAATCTTCAATGGAATCCCATCAATGGAACCCCATCAATGGAACCACTTCAATGGAACCCCTTCAATGGAACCCCTTCAATGGAACCCCTTCAATGGAATCAATGGAATCTTCCCCGCAGTTCAATGGAATCTTCTCCCATCCAAAACCTTGATCTTTTCTCCCCCCGCTAATTCACCCCAGATCCACTTTTTTGAAATACCAACTTCTTTCCTGGAAGTCCTTGCAGTGTCCATGCGTTTTATACTTCTCCGCCCCACCCCCCCCCTTCCCACGCCTCCTCCCCCACCCCTTTTCCACGCCTCCTCCCCCACCCCCTTCCCACGCCCCCCCCCAAGCCCTCTCCCTCCCACAGATCTCCCGATGTCCGTGCTCTCAAATGTTGTGTTTGTGTGCTTCCCCCTCTCTCCCCATCTTGTCTACCGCTCCCCTTATTATATGTTTTATGTGTCTGTTTGATTTTCTGTGTGATTAATGTTAGCTCTTTCACGAGCCTCGATCTTGCATACAAAAAAAAAACCCCCAAAAACCTGTTCTCCCCTCTGGGGAAAAAAACTGTTCTGCTCCTGTCTCACACCTAGCTCGGATTCACGCTGTCGACGCCAAGGCTTTTAGAACCATTGGAATCTCCCGTGATGAAGTTGATTCTGAGGGCCTTTCACTCACTCATCGCAGGCAGGTTGGTGGTCTTTCTGTCTTCTACCGACTCCTCTCCGGCCTTGCTCCCCCAGCTCTCTCTGGGCTCTGTCCCCCAAATATTCCTGCAGGACGTACAAGATCTGCCTGCAACCCTCTTCTCGTGAAACTATCAAAATCTAGACTCTCTGCTCACCTTCACTCCTTCATTCCTCTTTTCTCTCGCCTCTGGAACAAACTCCCCCACTCTCTTCAATCCCACACCTCCCTCCAGGTCTTCAAAACAGCTGTTCACCACCATCTTGTCTTCCCCCATCCAAAACCTTGATCTTTTCTACCCCCGCTAATTTCACCCCAAATCGACGTCTTTCAATCTCCAACTTTTTTCCTGAAATTCCTCGTGGTGTTCATTTGCTTTATACCATGTACCTCTTCCCTCCCTCCTCCCTCGCTCTTTCCCTATCCCTATCCCTTCCACAGATCTCCCGACGTCCCTGTTCTCTACTGTTGTTGTGCTTGTATGTTTTCCTCTCTCTCCCCCTCTTGTCTCCTGCTCCCTTTATCTATTGTATGTTTTATGGGGCCGTGCATGTTTTCGTGTGTAATGTGTTAGCTCTTACACGAGCCTCGACTCTGTATACAAAAAAGAAAAATAGCATTGGGTCCAGAACACTGCCTTGGGGCACTGTAGCCTTGACGGGAAGAGATGATGAAAGGATTCCATCGAGTGCACATGGTGGCGATGAGAGTAGAGGATGTCAGCAAGCCAGATGTGGAGTTGGCCTCGGATGCCATAGGCAGAGAGTTTGGGGAGCAAGGCGGGATGCCAGAACGTATAGAAAGCTCCACGAGATCTGTCCAGGGAGACGGCTCTGATGTCATTCCTGATGTCAAGGTCCTCCTTCCATTGTTGAGTGAGCAGAAGCAGCATGAAAAGGGCATAGAGAGGATGTGCAAGAGCAGCAGAGCAGGTTTTTAGGACATGTGAGCTGATGCCATCTGGTCCAGTTGCAGAGTCAGAGTTGAGGGTTGAAGGAACCTCCATCTTTATGAGCAGATGGGTATGACAGGGAAAGATGGGTACCACGAGTGAGGGTTTATTATACACGATGACCTTCATTCTATACTTGATAACTATACCCCATTTCATAAAACTGCATGAGACATCCAAGGTATATATTGCCATCGTACTTTAGGAAAGGCCTACTTTATAAAAGAAGGTAGGGATTGAAGGATTTTTCCATCCAGAAACCAAACTTGAGGCATACCAACCCCTTCAAACATTGTGTATCTTGATCCATGAGGCAGCGCTCTCTGCTGGTTCCACGCACGAATTAAACCTTTAAAGTTCGATTGTGTGTCGCTGGAAACTCAGAGAACTCTGGAAGAAACGCAAGACTCTCGCTGTGCTCTTCATGACTCCAAAAACGCCATGGCAGCACCAATCAATCACTGCCATATTCACCATGTGTGGAGCAAATGGAAAGCACGGCCCAGAGTCTGGGAACATCCAAAGCAATGGAGCATAAATTATATCAATTGCTGAAAATCCATTTCTGTACTTTCCCTGATAACCACAAGGCCCCTTATCTTACTACAATTCACCAAATGTCCGTCCGTCTGTCTGTCCGTTCGAAGTTACCGTAAAAACTGCTGAACCGATCTCAAATATATTTTGGGTGGGTAATCCTGGGATCTCCAGGAGTAAAATAGGCTGTTTAGTTTTCCCAATTTCAGCTTTGGTCTCCAGCATTCTCAGGTTTGGACTCCCGCATAACATTCGCGTTCGCATAACGTTCATTGTGACGATGTTGTTTTCCCGGGTGCCACACAAACGGCTGCACCGATCGCTGCACGGCTGCACCGATCGGACTTGGTGACCTCAGACAAAGACCTTTTATAAGGACACGAGTTGAATCCCTGCTTGAGAGAATTCTCACCCATTTCAACTGAAGGAAACACGTATCGGGAGTACATACGACATAGCGATTGTGAACACGATTATCGTCACGATTCACGATCATCACGATCATAGTGTATCGATCACTGTGGGACATTTGGTGAATCTTACTATAATTCACCAAATGTCTGTCTGTCTGTCTGTTCGAAGGTACCGTAAAAACTGCTGAACTGATCTCAAAGATATTTTGTGTGGGTAATCCTGGGATCTCCAGGAGTAAAATAGGCTATTTAGTTTTCCCAATTTCAGCTTTGGTCTCCAGCATTCTCAGGTTTGGACTCCCGCATAACATTCGCGTTCGCATAACGTTCATTGTGACGATGCTCTCATTGTGACGATGTTGTGACGATGTATGTGTTCACGGTAGTGTTTGACGTGACGGTGTGAACGTAATTTCGTAATGTTTTTCGTTTCGTAATCCTTTAATGAACGTTTAATGAACGTTTAATGCCCTTCGATGTCCGGGGCCGCACGCGCGCTACACTGGACGGGCCAGCGTGTACCTTGCCCTTCGCCGTCAGGCTCGGGTAAACCGCTGAGCCCCATCCGTGATGGGGACTGGGGCTTGAGACGGTGTCCTTCATTAAAAGTATAATAAACGCTGTCTCCATCGATCTTGCCAAGGCCGTAACACCTATCGGCTCAAAATCCTTTTAACTGTTGATTTGGTAGACGTATCGGGAGTACATACGACATAGCGATTGTGAACACGATTATCGATGACGATTCACGATCACGATCATCACGATCATAGTGTATCGATCACGATTTGAAACACGATGGAATAATATTTACCGATATGAACAGTGATGTGGCTTTTATTGAAATTCTAAAGATACCGTTTAGATTTTGATGATTTGCGTGTGATATGATTCAACGGATGTTTATGTGAATCGTTTAAAATAAAAAAACCTTCAATTTCTGATATTTTACCTTTTCATTTGGACCTCCCAATTGAAGCCCCGCCCATAGGGCGGGTACCCTTGATAGTGGTAATAATCGATAGTTACAGGTGTGCATGCTTTAAGGTCATGCACGACTATTGTTTCGCCTCCTCACCCTTGGCCTCGTACTCGTCCCTTCGCTCCTGCTGACATGGCTCTGCGGTACACCGCCGCAAGGCTTCTCCTGCTTAAAACCCGCTCCACCCCATCATGCATCTCTGCAATCAAATCGAATGGACTCCTGCGTCGACCCAGGTACATTCACCGTGGCTCCGGTCGTAAGTTTGTTTATTTACAATCAGGTCACTCCATCCCCATCCTCTGGTCGGCTCAGCGCACTCCCACTCATCGTCCCAACACACCTGGTCACAACAACGCACAAAATCGCACCTCCTGTCTGCGAACCCTGGCCAAATCACCTGGATTCATACCCGCCGTACAAAACAACATCAAGCTCACCCTGTTCAATACCCGGTCCCTCAACAACAAATGCCTCATCCTGAACGACTACATCCTGGAAAATAAACTGGACTTTCTCTGTCTCACTGAGACCTGGCAACAACCACTGGACTACTACACGCTCAACCTCACCACACCCAATGGATATTCTTACATCAATAAACCACGCTCGGAGGGCCGAGGTGGTGGAATTGCCGTTATTCACCGACAAGACATCAAGACCAACCTCATCTCCATCTCATCTGCTCCATCATTTGAACACCTGGCTTTTAAACTCTCTGGTCACACACAGTCAGTCATGGCTGTTGTCTACCGCCCTCCCAAACCACACCCATCATTCCTGTCTGACTTCTCCTACTTTCTGACCCAGCTATGTTCCCTCTCCCCCTCAATCCTCCTCCTTGGTGATTTCAATATCCACATGGACTCCACTGACTCCATGCTAACCACTGACTACACTGATTTACTCACCTGCTTTAACCTCACTCAACATGTCAACTTTCCTACCCATAACCGTGGTCACATTTTGGACCTTGTCTGCTCTACTGGACTAATTTTGCACCATCTCTCTGGCTCCGACCTCACTCTCTCTGACCACCTAGCCATCACTCTGACCATCAACATCCCCACCCCAGCACCAAGGCATTATCGCACTATCAACTTCCGTAAGCTAAACGCTCTTTCACCTACCTCATTCTCATCGACCCTCTCTGAAAAAATGTCCACTTCTCCCTTCGTTGACCTCCACACCCCTTCTGACCTCACTGACTACTACAACCACACTCTCTCCTCCTGCCTTGACCAACTTGCGCCTATAAAAACCAAAACAGTTTCTTTCACCCATTCTGCTCCCTGGTTTACCCCTGAACTCCGCCTGATGAAAACTCGTGCTCGCCAACTTGAAAGACTCCGCAATAAAACAGGTCTCACAGTTCACTCCCAGGCCTAAAAGGACCACATACAACACTATAAAGATGCCCTCTCCCACGCCCGCTCCGCCTACTACTCTCAAATTATCCACTCTGGCTCCGGAAACCCAAAAGCACTCTTCTCTACAATAAACAAACTCCTCAGCCCCCTGAACACCACCACCCAGTCATTCACAATAGACAACTGCATCTCCTTCCTTTCATTCTTCCAACGCAAAATTGAAAACATCTACAACAGCTTGACCACCGCCGCACCCGCTCCCCCTCAAACCACCTGCCCCCCCTTATCCTGCCATTCCCTGTCTCAATTCTCCCCAGTCTCCCCTACTGACCTCTCTGAACTCCTCAACGGAATGAAAACTGCCACCTGCACTCTTGACTCCATCCCCTCCAGCTTTGTCAAGGCCTCCCTTCCTGCTCTCTCTCCACTTATCATTGCAACAATAAACTCCTCCCTGTCTACAGGCATCGTCCCACCATCCCTCAAAATTGCTGCTGTTACCCCCATTCTGAAAAAACCTGGACTAAACCCTGACACCCTAAATAACTTCAGACCCATCTCCAACCTACCCTTTCTGTCAAAGGTTTTGGAATGCGCTGTAGCCACTCAACTCAAACATCACCTCTCTGCCAATAACCTGTATGAAACATTCCAATCCGGATTCCGCTCCAACCACAGTACTGAAACTGCTCTCCTCAAAATCACCAACGACCTTCTCCTCTCCTCTGACGCTGGCAACCTCAACATTCTCATCCTCCTCGACCTCAGCGCCGCCTTTGACACCATCGATCACACCATCCTCCTCACCCGACTTGAAACCACCTTTAACATTACCGGCACTGCCCTCTCTTGGATTAAATCATACCTCTCTGACAGACGTCAGTTCATCTCCATCAATAACTGCAAATCCCCCACTGCTCCCCTCCCCCAAGGTGTCCCCCAAGGTTCAGTTCTTGGCCCCCTCCTCTTCATCCTTTACCTGTCCCCCCTCGGTCACTTAATCCGCCGTCATGGTCTCCAATTCCACTGCTTCGCCGATGACATCCAGCTTTTCATCTCCACCAAGTCCATCTCCACCGCCACCCACTCTATCCTGACAAACTGCATCACTGAAATAAAATCCTGGCTTCAAATCAACTTCCTCAAACTTAACTATGATAAATCTGAAATAATCATCATTGGCCCAAAAACGCTCACCAAGTCCACCCATAACTTTGCCCTCAACATCGACGGTTTCCCAGTATCCACCTCCCCTCACATCCGGAATCTTGGCATCATCTTTGACCAAACCCTCTCCTTCGACAAATACACTAAACAGATCACAAAGACAGCCTTCTTTCACCTGAAAAACATCGCCCGTCTCCGTCCATCCCTCTCCTCCACGGCTGCAGAAACCCTCATCCACGCCTTCATCACTTCCCGTCTGGACTACTGCAATAGCCTCCTCTATGGTTCAACCTCAACAATCACCAATAAACTCCAATACATTCAGAACTCCGCTGCCCGTCTACTCACCCATTCCCGGACCCGTGACCACATCACCCCCGTCCTTTACAAGCTTCACTGGCTCCCCATCTCCCAGAGAATCCAGTACAAAATCCTCCTCTTGACCTACAAAGCCCTCCATAACCTGGCCCCATCCTACCTGACTGACCTCCTCTCCAGACACACTCCCACCCGCAACCTCCGCTCTGCTGGTACCAACCTCCTGACCGTCCCCCCCCCCCATCCGGACCAAATTTAGATCCTGGGGGGACAGGGCCTTCTCCATCGCTGCTCCCACCCTCTGGAACTCGCTACCTCACACCATCAGAGACTCCTCCTCACTCACCACATTCAAAACATCACTCAAGACCCACCTGTTCAACACTGCATTCAACATTTAACCCACAGCATCTAACCCCTGACTATCTCCTCTCCTTCTCCCTCCTTTGTGCTTTGAATATTTCCCTATTGATTCTTCTTTTTTTGTAATTGTTTTTATGTTTTGCTATGCATTATGTTTTGCACTCTGTCAAAGCGTCTTTGGGCTTCCTGAAAAGCGCTATATAAAATAAATGCATTATTATTATTATTATTATTATTATTACTAGGGCATGCCCGTACTATATATATATCTAAAATTATATCCCCCCCCCTATTTACATGAAATGGTTTGGTCCAAAGCGAACGGCTTGCGAGTGGTGACAATCCCCCCCCTCTATTTACATGCAATGGTTCGGTCCAAAGCGAACGGCTTCCGGAGTTTGGTAAAGAAATTGCCATCGCGTACACAAACGCGCAGGAAAGCGAATGAATCGCAAATTCGTTTTTATTAGTTGTAAAACATAATGCCCAATTATTCAATTAGCGCCAACGTATTTTGGCTGTTTGCAATTTAATCGCAAGGCAAAGTAGAAAGAGAAGAGGGAAAAAAAGAAAAGCCTTGCCTTGCTGCAAACAGCTGCTGCAAACAACAACAACATGGAAGGCTGCACTGTCCGGAAGTTGGCATATCGCAGTTACGATTATTTTAGTGTTAATGGCCAATTATTCAATTAGCGCCAACGTATTTTGGCTGTTTGCAATTTAATCGCAAGGAAAAGTAGAAAGAGAAGAGGGGAAAAAAGAAAAGCCTTGCATTAACGCATTAACGCTTGCATTGCATTAACGGTTCGGCACACGTGATAGCTCGCTGCTCTCTGATTGGTTGAAGCGTTTTTTGGACATAGCTCGGTAGGTACTTGTCCGATTAATTACAAACCTTGAAAAGGCACATCCTCGGGTCCCCAGCAATATACCTGGCAAGTTTCAAGTATATCGGACCCGTGGTTGTCGAGAAACAGCGGTCACAGACAAACACACAGACACACAGACACACAGACACACAGACACACAGACATACACACAGAGATTGCTGGAATTATAGATAGATTATGTGTTCAGCACAATTCATTTTATTTGTATTTATTTGTCTCAATTCTGTCCATCAGGAGATAATTACCGACAAAACAGAATACGTCATCATGGATGCACGACCAGGGGCGCAGCATGTCTTACGGGTGAGTGGACAGGACAAGTACGGAAATGGCCAATGGAGCATCTGGAGCCAGGAGGTGATCGCATCACCATGGAAACGTATGTATGTGGGATAAGTAATCCCAGAGATGTTCTTTCTCAAACATTGGACGTATGGTTGTTAAAATCTGCTACAACAATTGGCTCATTTGTTTCATGGAGCACATCCATGTACATACGTACAACCCATGTACATACATACAACCCATGTACATACGTACAACCCATGTACATACGTGCAACCCATGTACATACGTACAACCCATGTACATACGTACAACCCATGTACATACGTGCAACCCATGTACATATGTACAACCCATGTACATACGTACAACCCATGTACATACGTACAACCCATGTACATACGTACAACCCATGTGCATCCATACAACCCATGTACATCCATGCAACCCATGTACATCCGTGCAACCCATGTACATATGTACAACCCATGTACATACGTACAACCCATGTGCATACGTACAACCCATGTACATACGTACACGCCATGTACATATTATGTACAAGCCATGTACATACGTACAACCCATGTAAATCCGTACAGCCCATGTACATCCGTACAACCCATGTACATACGTACAACCCATGTACATCCATACAACCCATGTACATGCGTACAACCCAGGTACATACGTACAACCCAGGTACATCCGTACAACCCATGTACATATGTACAACCAATGTACATGCGTACAACCCATGTACATACGTACAACCCATGTACATCCATACAACCCATGTACATGCGTACAACCCATGTACATCCGTACAACCCATGTACATACGTACAACCCATGTACACACGTACATGCCATGTACATATGTACAACCCATGTGCATCCATACAACCCATGTACATACGTACATGCCATGTACATACGTACATGCCATGTACATATGTACAAGCCATGTGCATCCATACAACCCATGTACATACGTACACGCCATGTACATATTATGTACAAGACATGTACATCCATACAACCCATGTACATCCATACAACCCATGTACATACGTACACGCCATGTACATATTATGTACAAGCCATGTACATACGTACAACCCATGTAAATCCGTACAGCCCATGTACATCCGTACAACCCATGTACATACGTACAACCCATGTACATCCATACAACCCATGTACATGCGTACAACCCAGGTACATACGTACAACCCAGGTACATCCGTACAACCCATGTACATATGTACAACCAATGTACATGCGTACAACCCATGTACATACGTACAACCCATGTACATCCATACAACCCATGTACATGCGTACAACCCATGTACATCCGTACAACCCATGTACATACGTACAACCCATGTACACACGTACATGCCATGTACATATGTACAACCCATGTGCATCCATACAACCCATGTACATACGTACATGCCATGTACATACGTACATGCCATGTACATATGTACAACCCATGTGCATCCATACAACCCATGTACATACGTACACGCCATGTACATATTATGTACAAGCCATGTACATCCATACAACCCATGTACATCCGTACATGCCATGTACATATGTACATCTCATTGAAAGGTCTGAAAGGGTTTACAATGCAATTGCCCTCATGTTGACTTCAGTTCCTCAAACTAACGTGGGCGGTGTTCACATCAGTTAATGTTTCTTTCTGCATCCTCTTTTCTATCTTTTGTTGTCCTTTGTTTCTCTTTCTCTTAATCCTCCTTTGTCCCGATTATCATCATTGTCCTTTTCAAATCCAAAAAAGGAACAAAAAATTGAACAAACTGAACCTTTTCCTTCCCCTGCTACTCTTTCTCTCCTTCATTCTCCCAGTTTGCAGCCTCCCACGTGACTTCTCTGTGAAGTTTTTGCCCCTCAACCTGGTTTTCCCAGGTACATCCTCCGATAGTTCCTTCACCTTTCCCTCCACTCCTGCCTTCTTTTCTCACTGACCCCCAACCTCCGCTCCGTTATCATTCTGCCCTCCTGCATCCCATGGCAAATCTTTATGGTGCTGTTTTTCTTGGAGCTTTTGCCCACATTTCTGTCCTTCCTCTCCGTGCATTTATTTGGGGCCTTGAATTCTGAAATAGACAGACCCAGGTTACTTGACTATGACCGCACAGTCAGCAATTGTTCCTATCGACAGAATAAATTCCATTCCTCTCCCATTGGAGACTCGGGTGCCCCAAGTCCGCGTCTTCAGCCCAGTCTTGTTTTTCAACGACAAAAATGACTGTTTCGGAAGAGAAACTCTCTCTTCCTTTTTGTAGATGACTCCACAGGATGCCGTATGTTTCCCCATCCCACCATCAAGCAGGAAGCAACTGCTCACTTTCTGCTCATCTAGAATTGATTACACTAGGGCATGCCCGTACTATATATATATCTAAAATTATATCCCCCCCCCTATTTACATGAAATGGTTTGGTCCAAAGCGAACGGCTTGCGAGTGGTGACAATCCCCCCCCTCTATTTACATGCAATGGTTCGGTCCAAAGCGAACGGCTTCCGGAGTTTGGTAAAGAAATCGCCATCGCGTACACAAACGCGCAGGAAAGCGAATGAATCGCAAATTCGTTTTTATTAGTTGTAAAACATAATGCCCAATTATTCAATTAGCGCCAACGTATTTTGGCTGTTTGCAATTTAATCGCAAGGCAAAGTAGAAAGAGAAGAGGGAAAAAAAGAAAAGCCTTGCCTTGCTGCAAACAGCTGCTGCAAACAACAACAACATGGAAGGCTGCACTGTCCGGAAGTTGGCATATCGCAGTTACGATTATTTTAGTGTTAATGGCCAATTATTCAATTAGCGCCAACGTATTTTGGCTGTTTGCAATTTAATCGCAAGGAAAAGTAGAAAGAGAAGAGGGGAAAAAAGAAAAGCCTTGCATTAACGCATTAACGCTTGCATTGCATTAACGGTTCGGCACACGTGATAGCTCGCTGCTCTCTGATTGGTTGAAGCGTTTTTTGGACATAGCTCGGTAGGTACTTGTCCGATTAATTACAAACCTTAAAAAGGCACATCCTCGGGTCCCCAGCAATATACCTGGCAAGTTTCAAGTATATCGGACCCGTGGTTGTCGAGAAACAGCGGTCACAGACAAACACACAGACACACAGACACACAGACACACAGACACACAGACATACACACAGAGATTGCTGGAATTATAGATAGATGCTCGTCTGATGTCCTTCAATCCACAGTTACTTGTACACTTGACATACAGTATGTTTCCATGGTGATGCGAACACCTCTTGGCTCCAGGTCCTCGAATGGCCATTGATGCTTGGTGCTCTCACCTGCAAGAGGTTTTGGGCCCAGGTCATGCATTCCATGACAAGGTGTTCTGTTTTTATCAAGAATTATTGTCTGATGGGCAGAAGACGCAAACAAATCCATGCAAAACGAATGAACATGTTCTTCAAAAGTCGTCGATCTCAGTCTCACCTTGTCTCTCCAGAAAGATCGACAAACTAACTCGCATACAGTATCTATTTCCAGGGTGAGCTACTAGAAGAGGTTCAATGTTTGAACTTGTAGGCTTCAACATCAACCACGACACCCCTGAGTTAACCATGTGGCAAAGATGGCTTCCAAAGTCAACCGCAGACTGGGAAATCTCCATCATATTAAGTCTTTCCTTGATATATCAGAACGAATCACTAACCTGCTCTGCCACTCTTGCACATCCTCTCTCTGCCCTTTTGACCCAATCATGTGCCCGAAGTTGTGTTCTATCTGCTTGGAAGTCAGCCAACATCTCCACAAGGTACAAAATCTGATCCCTGTAACTACAGACTTATTAGGTAACTTCCAATCATCAGACAGGTTATGAAATCCATCATCGCAGTTGATATGAAATTCTTCCTTTTTGTCCGAGGGCATGATATCAGATACTAAGTTCAGATTCAACATAGGTCACTCCAACTTGGACATGCTGCTTCTGCTCTCCCAACAATGGATGGAGGCCCTCAATGTCAGATATGAGATCAGGGCCTTCTATCTATACATATCTACAGCTTTCGATATGGTCTGGAATCCCACCTTGCTCTCCAAACTCTCTACCTATGGTATCCAAGGCCCACTCCACACATGTCATTACTGACTTCATTTACTCTCATAGCCAACAAATGGCTTTCAATGGAATCCTCCTCCACCTGTCAAGGCTGGAATACCACAAGGAAGTGTTCTGGGCCAAGTCCTATTCCTAATTTTCATCAACGATCATTCTGACTCTCTGGAAAATCCTCTTTATCACTTTGCTAACGACTCCACCCTCTGATGTAGCATCTCTCATCCTTTACATAAACGGGCAGCAACCTCTTCCCTCTCTGCAGAACGTTATAGAAACATGAGCTGATCAAACACTTCGAATAAATATTTCAATGCTGACACATCTCACACTCTCTGTCTCTCCAAAAAGACTGCCTGGCAAGGAGTCCCATCTACTTCCTTAACCAACCTCTTGAAGGTGTTTCATCCCTCAAACTTTTGAACCTCAGCATCAGCCGTGATCTTTGTTGGGCAAACAGATCTCGATTGGCCTCCACGAATGGGCATCATCACCGTGTAAAGTCTTCCCTTGGCTCACCTGAATGAACCTTTATCTATCCACAGGGAATTGTTGAGCAGCTTGTTGGAGTTTTGCTCTCCCCTTTGTGCTGGCTTGTGCTGTGCCCTGCTCTGCGGGGGAAAATGGCCTCCAAAGGTGGTTCTTTGTGCTAGCTGGTGCTGTGCCCTGCTCTGCGGGGGGAAATGGCCTCCAAAGGTGGTTCTTTGTGCTAGCTTGTGCTGTGCCCTGCTCTGCAGGGAAAATGGCCTCCAAAGGTGGTTCTTTGTGCTGGCTGGTGCTGTGCCCTGCTCTGCGGGGGGAAATGGCCTCCAAAGGTGGTTCTTTGTGCTAGCTTGTGCTGTGCCCTGCTCTGCAGGGAAAATGGCCTCCAAAGGTGGTTCTTTGTGCTGGCTTGTGCTGTGCCCTGCTCTGCGGGGAAAATGGCCTCCAAAGGTGGTTCTTTGTGCTAGCTTGTGCTGTGCCCTGCTCTGCAGGGAAAATGGCCTCCAAAGGTGGTTCTTTGTGCTGGCTTGTGCTGTGCCCTGCTCTGCGGGGAAAATGGCCTCCAAAGGTGGTTCTTTGTGCTAGCTTGTGCTGTGCCCTGCTCTGCAGGGAAAATGGCCTCCAAAGGTGGTTCTTTGTGCTAGCTTGTGCTGTGCCCTGCTCTGCGGGGAAAATGGCCTCCAAAGGTGGTTCTTTGTGCTAGCTTGTGCTGTGCCCTGCTCTGCAGGGAAAATGGCCTCCAAAGGTGGTTCTTTGTGCTGGCTTGTGCTGTGCCCTGCTCTGCGGGGAAAATGGCCTCCAAAGGTGGTTCTTTGTGCTGGCTTGTGCTGTGCCCTGCTCTGCGGGGAAAATGGCCTCCAAAGGTGGTTCTTTGTGCTAGCTTGTGCTGTGCCCTGCTCTGCAGGGAAAATGGCCTCCAAAGGTGGTTCTTTGTGCTGGCTTGTGCTGTGCCCTGCTCTGCGGGGAAAATGGCCTCCAAAGGTGGTTCTTTGTGCTAGCTTGTGCTGTGCCCTGCTCTGCAGGGAAAATGGCCTCCAAAGGTGGTTCTTTGTGCTAGCTTGTGCTGTGCCCTGCTCTGCGGGGAAAATGGCCTCCAAAGGTGGTTCTTTGTGCTAGCTTGTGCTGTGCCCTGCTCTGCAGGGAAAATGGCCTCCAAAGGTGGTTCTTTGTGCTGGCTTGTGCTGTGCCCTGCTCTGCGGGGAAAATGGCCTCCAAAGGTGGTTCTTTGTGCTAGCTTGTGCTGTGCCCTGCTCTGCAGGGAAAATGGCCTCCAAAGGTGGTTCTTTGTGCTGGCTTCCCTGCTTCACATGTTGCTTTCTCAGCATGACGTTGTGGAAACTTAGACCTTCAAAATAATGACCACAATGAAGCCGAGTTTCTGTGCCTTTGACTTTTCACATCGTAGAGGAGTCGGTGGTTTATCTGTCTTCTACTACTAAATGTCTGGCCTTGCACGCTCTGACATGTCCGTCCTCTGTCCCCCATTCCCATGCTCCCCCTGCCTCCTCTTGGTTTCTACGTGGTTCACATAATCTACCAGTAACCCACTTCTGGTGAAATTCCCAAAATCCAGGCTCACTGCTCACCCCGACTCATTTGTTACCCCCATCCACAACCACGATATTTTCCACCCTCTTTAATCTTTCCCAAGCCCACCTTTCCGGGTTTTCCGATTGCCGGATTTCTCCCCCACTCGCTCGCCCTCCTCTTTATATTAAAATATTTCTGTTGTATTTCTGCTTCTTCCTCAGTTTTCCCTTCCACTTCTGTGATTAAGAGTTTGCATCCGTCTCCAGCTTGTTCACTTCCTGTGTCCTCACCCCTCCTCTTGCTCTAATTCTTCCCATGTCCTTCATTCCCCCAAGTCTCGTTCTATTTTGTCCCCCTGCTCTTCTTTTTCTGCCCCTCAATATTCGGGCCTCTGTTTTTTTTAGCACCACTGGTCTTAATCCATCCACGTTCTATTCTCCAACCACCCCCATCTCCTCCACAACACATTGTTCTTCCTGTAACTCCTCCTGCTTACCTCCCAATATCCTGAGTGTGTCCCCCTCCACTCCTTTCCCCTCTTTCCATTGTTCCTTTCGTTTTGTAATGTCCTGGTCCATTCTGTGTTCTAGCTCCTTCACGATCCTCGACTCCCGCAAGGCCCTTGTTCGGAGCCCAATGGAGTGATCTATCCGATGAGCTGGTGCTTTTGCATCGTATCCGTCTCTCCTGGAATCTGTGGAAGATAAAGCTCTCAATGTCATTTTCATTTTCTGTGATAATGCAAAAGGCCTGTTGCTCTCTTATCATGGGCCAGTTGGGGCCTCTCTTTTTTTTACCACCACTTGTCTTGGTCCATCCACTCTCAGTTCTCCAACCATCGCCAGCTCCTCCAGGACACGTGTTCTTCCTGTAGCTTCTCCCGATTCACGTCCCACAATCCTGAGGCTTATTGCCCACCTTCACTCTTTGTTGTTGTTTTTTCCTCCTGTTTGCGAAACCGCCTTCTGGAGGTGGTTGAAATCCACCGTTCGCTCCTGGGCTCCAGGATGGCTGTGCACTACCTCCAAGATTTGGAGATCCTGTCCCGTGTCCCACTGCGAATGTCTCCATCTTTTTACCTTCCATCACCCGAGATGTTGCATTCAAACAAAGAAATATATAAATACAAAACGCCAGCACATGAACAAACTTATCACATCAAATCGCGTGAGCAAATTTCCATGCCAACTATTTTGTTTATAATAATATGTACATTATTGCCATAATAATGCCGCCAATTTAACTAGAATGCAGATAGGGCTACATGTAGTTGAATAATGTTCAAATAACTCGTAAGAGGAATGTGAGTGTAATGGCGACAGATAAAAACCGACCACCTTGGTTCTATAATCTAAAGCATTTCTGAGATATCTGTAGCTCATTTAAAAAGAGTTCGATATCCAGAGGTGTTACACATCATTTTAAAGTGTAGGTGCGCCTGCCCTATGATCTGCAACCGGTCTAGGTGAGCTACTTCCAATAAGGAGCTTTACGGATCTTGGCAATAATTATAAAGTGTGTTGTCATAATTGATTCAGCTCTCTGGAAAAGTGCTGATTGTTCACAAATAATCATGGATGGAAATAAACAGGTAAATCGTGGATGAAAACTACAGTTATTGGTGTTGATGATTGAACATCATCATCATCATTGATGGTGCATGGGGTCACATGGATACTGACAAAGTCAAATGGTGACCACACACCTTGCATCAATATTGTGGGAAGTGCAACACCGCATGTGGAATAACATTCCACTGTCATACATTGATAAAGAGTGGAATAAAGAGTGCGTGCAACGATGAAAACAAGATGTCATGCTCTATATAAAGCAAAGGGTCACGTACCAAATACGAATGCACGCCGCAATGTATTCCTTTTATGTCTGTATGCTTTGTGCATATCCTGGAACCGTTTGAACACTGTGTCTTCCCAAACTTAAAAAAAAACTAGAATGAAAAGTTTCCACGAACAACAAAACAGCTGTCATCAAGTTACAAATCGAAGAGCTCGAAGTAAAGGGAGTCCAAACTCACTGGGCCTTGTCACAAATACAACAAGAGCAATCAGAGATTGCAGACCCTCGCCAGGATGTGTTTGTGAAGTGTATTTTGTGGGGTGTTTTTGTACATTCTTTCATTATTTTGTAAAACCCCACTTTCATCAGACACACGACGTCCTGTTCATAAAACTAAATTCAGTATTGTATTTTAAAGAGTTTTTTTTTTAATGAGACTGTCCTCGGGGTCTTTTGAGTCCCCGGGATATTTTGCATCCTCTGAGTCTTTTTGGTCACCAGGGTCCTATGACTCGTTTGGGTCTTCGGGGCTTTTGCGTCTTTTGGGTCATTGGGGTGTTTTGAGTACTCGGGGTCTTTTGGTCTTCGGAGTCTTCAGGGTCTTTTTGGGTCTTTTGAGTTCTCAGGCTCTTTTGGGACCTTAGGGTCCTCTGGTTCTTCATGGTATTTAAGGATCTTCAGGGTATGTTGGGGTCTTGATGGTCTTAATGGTCTTGATGAGTCTTAAAGGTTCTTCAAAGGTCCAATGGGTCTCAGCAGTCCAAAGTGTCGAAAGGTACATTCAGATAGTACATAATTAATAGTTACTTAATTAATAGACAGGATGCCACTGACTTCAAACAGTAGATAATTAATAGATGTATTGAAAACTCACATGGCTGGAGAAGATAATACAGTAAAGTTTCTTCTTCTTCAAACAATAACAACTTCTGCCTGCCAGACCTGAAGACCAATCATATTGAGATTTGAAATATGTGTTCCTCTTTGTGACTGCTACATTACTGTGAAGTCTCACATCGATCAATGAAGCAGTTCAAGAGATATCATTTAAAAAAAGATTTTCGTTCAATCTAATGTCGCTGCCAAACCATGTGACGTATGAATTATTCAAGGACGGCATGGTATACACAAGGCATGGGGAACATATATTTGAAGTTTCCGTTTGATCTGATCAGCCGTTCTGGAGGAGTGGCTTTTTAATGTTTTATTTTACAAAAAATCAAGGCCGCGAAACCATGTGACCTATGACGTCATAATCACGGAACTTTTTGTTCGTCATGGGTATGCGATCATGCATGTAATGTTTTGCCTCGATATGTTTCGCCCTTTCGGAGAAAAAGGGATTTAATGTTTTTAAAGGCTTTTGTGTTAAAACAAATATGGAGGGCGAACCATGTGACCGATGACATTATTATTATTATTATTATTATTATTATTATTATTATTATTATTATTATTATTTTCTCCACCAATTTATCCCAAGATGATGGTCAAGAAATTTCATCTTGATCAGATTAAGTTTTGCACTTGTCAAATTATGACGTCATAATGGAGGCACCCATGACGTCCTAACTATCATTAAAAACAAATCTACAGGAGGAGGCGCACCTATGGTGAAAATCTGTCAATCAGACCAACAGTTGCAGAGAAAAGCATACGGTACTTATTATGTGCGGACAAACAGACAAACAAACGGACTCAAATGCAATACCGTCTCCTCTGGCGAGGGTAACAATGTGTGAGCCAATTACAAGCAAGCAATATCAAACACAAGTCAGGGACACACTTTGAATTGTTTGTGTTGAATCCAACAAACACAAATTACTTGGTATCATCAACTCATCACTTTGCAGCAACAAAAATCTGGAAATTACATGAGGAAGAAGGTCAATCCAACCTCCAAATTGCACCTGTAATCAGAATTCAAATACCCTTCCATCTTTCCTGAACATTTTATATTAATCTGAGCAATCTATATATAATGGAGCAAGTGTATGTACGTATGTACGTATGTGAGTATGTATGTGTGTGTGTGTATGTGTGTATGTATGTGTGTCCGTTCCTCACCCATTGGTTGAAGGGTTGGACAAATGACCCCGATGACCCAAAAGACTTCGTAGTTTTTCTTATATACTAATAATAATAATAATAATAATAATAATAATAATAATAATAATAATGAATGAATGAATGAATGATCGTTTTGAGGCCATTTTCCCCGCTAGAGCGGGGGTTACCCTTGCTGGCCCCATGACAATCATGGCTCCCTGTTTGAGGCAATGTTTTTATGGCCGGATGCCCTTCCTGACGCCAACCCTTAGTCGCCTCTTACGATGCGCAGGGATACGGTGTACCTATTCTAAACCGGGTACACACCGGGATCATTCATCCCAGCAACCTGGTACTCAATTTGCCGACCTCGGAAGGATGACGGACTGAGTCAACCCCCCTGGCGTTAATTCAGCGATCGACCGGGATTCGAACCCAGGATCCTAGGAATCCCAAGCCGGCACCCTAACTGCTAAGCCATATAGATGATGGAGCAAGTGTTTGTAGGTATGTACGAATATGTATGTCCGGTCTTCGCCCATTGGTTGGACAGCTGACCTGACGCCACCCACAATTGTAACTTGAAATACTTCATCTAAAGTAACCAGATAACCCAAAATACGCCCTTCCCCAACTCCCCAAAAGACCAATAAGACACTGAGGACTCAAAAGACCCAGAGACCCTAAATACCCCAAAAGACACTGAGGACCCAAATGACCCAGAGGAACCTAAAGATACCGAGGACCCAAAAGACCACAAAAACGAAAAAGTCTCAAAATACCCCGAAGACCCAATGGACCCCAAAGACCCAATGGACCCCAAAGACCCAAAATACCCCGAAGACTCAAAATACCCCAAAGACTGAAAAGACCCAAAGGACCCTAAACACCCAAAATACCCTGAAGATCCAAAAGACCCTGAATACCAAAAAGACCTAGAGAAACCAAAACACCATGAGGACCCATAGGACCCCGAAGACCCAAAAGACTCTGAAGACCCAAAATACCATAATGAAGGGGTCCATAATGACAAGACTCAAAATACCCCAAAGACCCTTAAAGACCCTGAAGACATAAGATAACCAAAAAACCTTGGAGACCTAAAGGACCCCAAAGATCCTTGAAGATCCAAAATACCAAAAAGAAGAAAAGATCCCAAAGATCCTTTAAAGATCTGAAAAGTTAAAAAGACCCCGGAGACCCAATGGACCCCAAATTCCCTGAAGAGCCAAAATACCCTGAAATACCCTGAAGACCAAAACATCCAAAAGACCAAAAACACCCTGAAGACCAAAAAGACCCAAAAGGGGTACCCAAGCGCAAAAAAAAAAATTTCTGAAAACCATTGACAATCATTAATCACAGTCTAATTTGAAGGGGATTTTATTTGTGAATCACAAATGCCAAAAAAAGCTCTAGAGTGTCGATTTTTCGAGTTTGCCAGTGACATCACATTGTGAACTCACTGTGATCCTACTGGCGACAGTACATAGAGACAGTGCATTCTGAGCTGCTCGGATTCCGATAATGATTGGGGATGTTGGAGGGGGCGGGGTGTGTGGGGTTGTCGTGAGTATTGTTGGCTAGGGTGACGGATGTAGGGGGGTTGTGAGGGCATGGTGGAGGGGCGGGGTGGGGGGGGGGGGGAGAGAGAAGGGTGTGGGTTGGTCGTGGGTACTGTTAGCTAGAGTGGTGGTTGATGGTTTGTTTTTTGTTTTTTGGAAAATTGGGATGCCTCAAAGACCATGGCCAACAAAGTTGAACAGAGAGATGGTGTGTGGTGTGGGGTGGTGTGAGATGGTCGTGAATATTGTTTGCTAGGGTGTTGGTTGATAGGGGATTGTGAGAGGATGATGGAGGAAAGGAAAGATGGTGGTGTGGGGTTATCATGGGTATTGTTAGCTAGGGTGACGGTTGAAGGGGGATTTTGAGATGGTGGGGGAGGGGGGGCGGGTGGTGGAAGAGGTGAGTGTGGTTTGGTCGTGGGTATTGTTAGCTCGGGTGACAGTTGATGTTTGTTTTCTGGAAAATTGAGATACCTCAAAAACCAAGGCCACCCAACTAAGTTGAACAGAGAGCCAACAATATTACTAAAGGAAATCATCAAGAATTCCAAGTCAAATCAGTTGTGTCAGCAGAAAATATCCTCAATAAGAGATGGCAGAAAATGTGTTGTACGCTTGGAACAAGATCACCCATAGGGTCGCCCGTTGGGCGGGTACTCTGCTAGTACAGGTAGTGACGTTAGCCATATAAAAGATGGAATGCCGGAGATCAAACAAGCCAGAATCATTGGAGATTGTGTACACACTGGTTTGGCTTTCTTGTCTCAGGGAAGTGACAGTATATTTCATGATGTGCCCTGGAAGAAGATGTTCTTGCTGCCTTAAAAACACAAGCCATTGAGTAGCCGCGGCATAAGGTAAGATACCTTTTCAGTCACCTTTCTCACTCGGAACCGTTTAGCCCTTTGTCCAACAAGCATTCTGAGTATTGCGCTGTAATACATGTCCCCAACCGGCAGTCTGTCGTCCGGAAAACTGTTGGGGAAATTACCAAAGGTTATTCACCCACAGGTTCTGAATCGTTCCCAATCGCTAATTACCTCAGGACGGGCTCACCTGTGATTCGCACTCGGGACTTCGATTTATACACCTTGCAGACAGGTCAGCAGAAGCACCATAAATAAGATGTTGATAAAGAACCTTTCAAGTCGCTAAATATCAGTAATTTATTATATTTTCCGGTTCACGATCAGTGATCGATGTGTATATATATATATGTTGCTCGGTATGGCTCCGCCCCTCCCGAAAACGCGCGCTGTGTCGCGCCTTTGACGTTCGCGAGATGAGGCTGAGGGCGCGCGGTGCGGCTTGAGGAGAACTCTAGAATAAACAAGAGATATCCATTTTAAAAATATTTTCGTTTAATTAACGATATCTGCCAAACCACGCGCCCTATCGCAAATTCCAAAAGAACATTTTAGTAGACTGACAGGCTGAACAGATGTGTGAAATTTCCCCTCAATTGGATCAAAAATGAGGGAGGAGCTCGGTTTTTAAAGGTTCATCCTAAAAACGTCAAAACTCTGAAACCATGTAACGCATGACGTCATGCTCGCTGACTTTTTTGTTCGTCATGGGTATGCGATTCTGCCTGCAAAGTTTGGCCTCGATCTGTTCAGCCGTTGCAGAGTAAAAGGGGTTTTCGTATTTTCACGAAAAACAATATGGCGGCCGAACCACGTGACCTGTGACGTCATAATTACCATTAAAATATTCTACAGACCGAGTCCCTCATATGGTGAAAATTTGATCTCAATCGGTCTTATTATTGCAGAGAAAATCTTTTTTAAATGAAATTTAAACTTAAAATGGCACCGAGTTAAGGAGCATCAGAGTTATCAGAATTCCCAAAGTTCAAAGTGCCATAACTTTGTCAAAAACGATCGAAACGTCGTGAAGTTCGAACTTCATCTGTACCTTATCATGACGAAACCATGTGCCAAGTTTGAAATCATTAGCATTAAGCGTTTAGAAAAAAAGTCCGGAAAACTGTTCTTTGCGTAACGGACTGACGGACTGACGGACTGACAGACTGACGGACTGAGGGACGCCGTGCAAACCTATAGTCCCCTCCGGTGTACACCGGTAGGGGACTAATAAGCATGGCCTCCACGGGCAGCATGCCCGACTCCAGCACAGTTGTTAACCTTTGAAACACCATCAACATCATCTATGGCGTCCATTCATCTCCATCAGATGGTGGATATACAGCATTCTTGGTGAGGTCAGTCAGGTGTGTTACACTTCCGTTGGTGACTGTACAATCCAATTTGGGAGCGAAAGAGTCTACCACAGGTGCTACTACATCTGAAGTAGTTTGAAACACCACGTCACAACTTTCTGGAGACGATGATAAGTGCACTTGGAAAATACACCACATTTAAAATAGAATGTACGACAAATTAAATCACAACTTCATTTTGATGACAGGTGCTGAAATGTTCAGGTAATGGATAATAATCTGCGATAAGGTAATGCACTATATATAGTATTTATATATATATATATATATACTATTAAAAAGCCCGTTAAAAATGACGGGTTGGAACAGTTTATTCAACGGTGCAGCCGAGTGAACGTGCCAAAGTATGAAGCCTCGGCCTAGTGACAGGTGTGCTTGTATCCTCTTTATTTATTAGACATCATACAGACGTAAATCGAGTCCCTGGTGTTGAGCTAGCGGCTAGGGTGCCAGCTTAGGATTCAAGGATCCTGGGTTCGAATCCCGGTCGATCGCTGAATTAACGCCAGGGGGGTTGACTCAGCTTGTCATCCTTCGGAGGTCGGCTAATTGAGTACCAGTTCACTGGTAATTCCCTGTTTGTCGTAAAAGGCGACAAAAAGGGTTGGCGGCAGGAAGGGCATCCGGCCGTAAAACATTGCTTTAAAAAGGGGACCAAAAAACAACAACAACCACGGTCCCCGAAAAGGCCAACCCCCGCTTTGTGGGGAAAAAATGGCCTCTAAACGGTGGTTTTTATACAGACGTAAATGAACACTTGTTTTAATCTGCGAGCATTGCACATCATGTGCAGCGAATTTCACCTTCCTGCACCTTCTATTTATTGTGAATAAAACAACGCTTCTGTACACCGCCCTTGAGGCTCGGTTTACAAGCCACCATCTACATTTCCAATACAACAACAACAACATGCATTTTAAGGCCATTTTCCCTGCTAGAGCGGGGGTTAGCCTTGCGGTCCCCATGACAATCTTCTCCATTTTGCCCGATTTTCTGCATCTCTCCTTGTTAACCCCCTTGCCCGCATTTCTTCTTCCACCATATTTAGCCAAGTCTTTCTCGGTCTTCCCCGTCCTCTACTTCCTTCTACATTCGTTTCCATCACTCTTCTCAACCAGTCACTTTCATCCTTCCTCAACACATGACCAAACCATCTCAACCTGTTCCTCTTCACAGCATCAATCACAGTGTGGCGGACACGATGGCTCGCTGGCGCGATGACATCATTCCGCGCACCACGAGGGTGTCGGCCACGCCCGAGGGGTAGGCGTGGCCTCGGGATATACACGGGGCTCACAGCCCCGAGCACGGCAGTGCTATAGTTTGATCCTTCGAATAAAGACGCTTTTGGTTACGTACGTTGTTGCTTCCTTTATTGGCAAGACAAGTCGTGCACATAGCACCGCACTACGTTGGTGACCTCCGACTAGTTCAGCCGACGCTGACCTACAGAACGCGCCATGACAAGCAGCAACACAGTAGCGGTGAAACTCCCTGAGTTTTGGGAGGCTCAGGCCGAGGTATGGTTCATGCAGGCCGAGGCCCAGTTCCACCTTCGGGGCATAACGGCGGACGAGACGCGCTATTTCCACATCATCGCCGCCCTCGGGCCCGGCACAGCCGCCCGAGTTGTGCCCGCCCTGCGGAACCCACCGGCCGACCACAGGTACGAGGCGCTCAAGCATCGCCTCATCGCCACGTTCGGCCTCACAGAGGACAAACGGGCCGACCGTCTCCTGGACCTTCCCGACCTCGGCGACACGCGACCATCGGTCCGAATGGACCACATGCTGTCGCTACTGGGGGACAAAGCACCGGATTTTTTATTCCGGGCGCTCTTTTTACGCCAGCTACCGGCCCAGGTACGCCTCGCGTTGGCCGGTTCCAAAATAAAGGAACCCCGCGCGCTGGCCATCGAGGCCGACAAGTTTTTCGCGGCGTGTGACACGCGGGCGAGTTTCGGTGCGGCCGTCGCGGATCCCGGGGCTGATGCTGATGCACCACACCTCGTGGATCCCGAGGCTGATGCACACCTCATGGCCGCCGCCACACCCCGCCCACCACCACCACGAAAGCCGCGGCCTCCGCCACACCCGCCACAAGCCTGGGGCCATTTCCACGCCAGGTTCGGCCACAAGGCAAAGAAGTGTTGCCCGCTGTGCTCGTTCGGCAAGTTGGGAAATGCCCTGGCCGACGCTCGATAGTGGATTTGAGCGTCGGCCTTTCCGGCAGCCTTCTTTTTATAACGGACACCTTGTCCGTGCGCCGCTTCCTATGCGACACAGGTGCACAGGTGAGCGTTATCCCTGCCTCTGCGTCCGACAAGCGAACTGCGGGCCGGGGCCCCGCGTTGCTTGCAGCCAACAGAACACCCATACGCACGTTTGGGAAGCGCTGCCTCTCCCTGCGGTTTGGAGGGCAATGCTTCAAGTGGTCGTTCGTAACCGCCGGAGTGCCCATGGCATTGCTCAGTGCGGACTTCCTCTGTGCAAACGGGTTGTTGGTAGACGTGAAGAACAGACGCCTCGTCCAGGCCGAAACGTTCAGCTCGCTTGCTTGCGCGCTGAGCAGCTCGTTGAGTGGCTCACTGAGCGGCTCACCGAGCGGCTCGCCAAGTGGCTTGCTGAGCGGTTCGGTCCCGGCGAGGTTGGTTTGTACGCTTCCGGCAGCGGATGAGTTCACCCGCCTCCTCGCCAGTTTCCCGGCCCTCATGCGGCCCACCTTCTCGACGGTGGCCGTGAAGCACGGTGTGGAACATCACATACCCACTGTCGGGCCACCGGTCTACGCCCGGGCCCGCCGCCTCGAACCGACGAAGCTCACGGTGGCGAGAGCAGAGTTCGCTATGCTGGAGCGGCTGGGCATCGTGCGGCGCTCCAAGAGTGCTTGGGCGTCACCGCTACACATTGTGCCGAAGCCTGGCAGGGGATGGCGGCCGTGCGGGGACTACCGCCGCCTCAACGATGCCACCACCCTCGACCGTTACCCGGTCCCCCACATCCAAGACTTTTCCACCCGGTTGGCGAAAATGTCCTGCTTCTCTAAGGTGGACCTCATACGCGGCTACCACCAGGTCCCCGTCAGGCCGGAGGACATCCCGAAGACGGCCGTCATTACGCCATTCGGCCTCTTTGAGTTCCTTTGGATGCCCTTCGGTTTGAAGAATGCGGCTCAGGCGTTCCAACGTCTGATGGACAGCGTCTTGCGTGACCTGGATTTCGTCTATGTCTACCTGGACGACATCCTCGTCGCAAGCGCGTCCCGTGAAGAGCACCTCCGCCATCTCCGCGCGCTCCTCGAACGCCTGCGCCAGCATGGCCTGATCGTGAACCCCGCCAAGTGCCGGTTCGGCGTCGCCGAGATCGACTTTTTGGGGCACTGCGTCACCAGGCACGGGGCCATCCCCTTACCAGCAAAGGGTGGAGGCGGTCAAGGGGTTTCCGCGCCCCTGCACGATCAGGGGGCTCCAGGAGTTCCTGGGCATGGTGAACTTTTACCATCGGTTCCTGCCCCGCATCGCCCAGCTCCTGCGCCCCCTGCACGAGGCCCTCCGGGGGAAGCCGGGCAAAGGTGACGTTGTTTGGACCGAGCAGATGGACGTGGCGTTCGCGGGCGTGAAGCTCGCCTTAGTTAACACCACCATGCTCGCGCACCCGGCGCCCAATGCACCGATCGCCCTCACCACCGACGCGTCGGACTATGCGGTGGGAGCGGTGCACGAGCAATGGGTGCGTGGAGCTTGGCAACCGCTGGCGTTTTTCAGCCGGCAGCTTCGCCCGCACGAACGCCGGTACAGTACTTTCGACCGCGAGTTGCTCGGGCTCCACCTGGCGGTCAGGCACTTTCGCCATCTGCTCGAGGGCCGTTTGTTTACGGCCTTCGTCGACCACAAGCCCCTGGTCTTCGCGATGGCCAAGGTCGCCGAGGCATGGTTGGCCCGGCAGCAGCGTCACCTCTCGGCCATGTCCGAGTACACAACGGACATCCGGCACGTCGCGGGGAAGGACAACCCGGTGGCGGATTGCCTTTCCCGGTCCGTCGCCCACGCGGTCCACCTTGGCATCGACTATGCCCGGATGGCGGCGGACCAGACCACCGACCCCGACGTCCAGGCCTTGCGGACCACCGTCACGGGCCTCCGCGTCACCGAGGTGCCGTTCGACGGCGCGGGCACGGCCCTCTTGTGCGACGTCTCCCTCGGGCGGCCTCGCCCCATCGTGCCCACGGGCTGGCAGCACCGGGTTTTTGACGCCATCCACGGCCTGTCCCACCCGGGCGCGAAGTCCTCCCAGAGGCTGGTCGCCGACAAGTTCATCTGGCATGGCCTCCGGAAGGTCGTCCGCGATTGGACCAGGACGTGCCTCGCGTGCCAGCGCGCGAAGGTGCATCGCCACACCCAGGCCCCGTTGGCCCCGTTTACGGTGCCCGAACGTCGGTTCGACCACGTTCCCTGGACTTGGTGGGACCTCTGCCCCCCTCGCGGGGTTTCACCCACGTCCTCACCATGGTTGACCGCACCACCCGGTGGCCGGAGGCCGTGCCTTTGACGGCGACGACGGTGGCGGACATCACGCAGGCGTTCATCGCCACCTGGGTTGCCTGGTTCGGCGCCCTCTTGGACATCTCGTCCGACCACGGCCCCCAGTTCACCTCAGAGCTCTGGGGGTCGGTCGCGCGGAGGCTCAGTGTCCAGCTGCACCGTACCACGGCCTATCACCCCCAGGCCAACGGCCTGTGCAAGCATTTCCACCGCTCCTTAAAGGCCGCGCTCCGGGCCACCCTCCGCGACGGCGGCTGGGTCGACAGGCTCCCCCTGGGTCCTGCTGGGCCTCCGGACGGTGCCCAAGGACGACGTGCGTGCATCCGCGGCGGAGTTGGTCTTCGGACAACCGCTGCGGGTGCCGGGCGAGTTCCTCCCCGACTCCACGGCACCATGGGCCACGGCGCAGCAGCGCTACGCGCTGCAGGAGACCGCCCAGAGGTTCGCCCCGGTGCTGACGGCGCACCACGGGCGCCCGCCAACGCACGTCGCCCCGGAGCTTCGCAATGCGGAGTGCGTGTTCGTCCGACGCGACGCCCACCGGACACCGCTGCGGCCCCCGTACGACGGGCCCTTCCGCGTGCTGGAGACCGGGGCGAAGCACTTCACCCTGGACATCGGCGGTACTCCTGACCGCGTTTCCGTGGACCGCCTCAAACCGGCCCACCTCGACGTGGACCACCCCCCGCCAGTGGCTCAGCCCCCGCGTCAGGGCCGCCCCCTGGCGGGCGGACCCCCGGCACCGCCCAACCCCTGGCCCCGCACCCATCCCAGGGGCAGCCGGTGGCATCCCGGCATCCCAGACGCCGCCAGCCGCCAGAGGGCGCTTCGGCCGGATCATCCGTTTGCCCCGCAAACTGACCCTTCAGGTGCGCGGGAATTCTGGGGGGGCGCGTGTGGCGGACACGATGGCTCACTGGCGCGATGACATCATTCTGCGCACCAAGAGGGTGTCGGCCACGCCCGAGGGGTAGGCGTGGCCTCGGGATATACACGGGGCTCACAGCCCCGAGCACGGCAGTGCTATAGTTTGATCCTTCGAATAAAGACGCTTTTGGTTACGTACGTTGTTGCTTCCTTTATTGGCAAGACAAGTCGTGCGCATAGCACCGCACTACAACAGGCTCTATTCCCATCATCATTCGCAATTCATCATTTGTCTTCCTCTCTCTCAACGATACTCCGCACATCCACCGAACCATTCGCATTTCCACCCTTTCCAACCTTTGTTGCTGCTCTACGTTCATTACCCACGTCTCGCTCCCATAAATCATAACACTTCTCACACATGCAGCATACACCTTTCCCTTCAGCTTCAACGACACTCAATTCCAATAGAAGAGACATAATTACTCTTTTATGGAAAATGTTTTTCGAGTTTGCTTTATCCTCAAAAATAGACTGCAGTGAAGACACATTTGTAGTGAAGACACATTTGTAGTGAAGACATTTGTAGTGAAGACATTTGTAGTGAAGACATTTGTAGTGAAGACACATTTGTAGTGAAGACACATTTGTAGTGAAGACACATTTGTGGTGAACACTCATTTGTAGTGAACACTCATTTGCAGTGAACACACATTTGTAGTGAACACATATTTGTAGTGAACACTCATTTGTAGTGAACACTCATTTGTAGTGAACACTCATTTGTAGTGAACACACATTTGTAGTGAACACACATTTGTAGTGAACACACATTAGTAGTGAACACTCATTTGTAGTGAACACACATTTGTAGTGTACACACATGTGTCATGAACACTCATTTGTAGTGAACACTCATTTGTAGTGAACACTCATTTGTAGTGAACACTCATTTGTAGTGAACACTCATTTGTAGTGAACACACATTTGTTGTGAACACTCACGCATTCTGTGTGATAAACCTGACACACCTGGGTGGTCGTTGTTTCGGAGGTAAAACAGCTCTTAGTTTGACCCTCCCTAAATCGGATAACATAATGGAATGTGTCTCATTTGATATGTGGATCGATGATGGTTGTATGTATTTACGATGGTATGTGGATCGATGATGATGGTATGGATTTACGATGGTATGTGGATCGATGATGATGGTATGTATTTGCTATGGTATGTGGAATGATGATGGCATGTGGATAGTATGGATTTACTGTGGTATGTGGATCGATGATGGTATGTGGATGGTATGTATTTACATTGGTATGTGGATCGATGATGATGGTATGTCTTTACTATGGTATGTGGATCGATGATGATGGTATGTATTTACTGTGGTATGTGGATTGATGATGATATGTGGATGGTATGTGGATCGATGATGTTGGTATGTATTTACGATGGTATGTGGATCGATGATGATGGTATGTATTTACTATGGTACGTGGATCGATGATGATGGTATGTATTTACTGTGGTATGTGGATTGATGATGATGGTATGTGTTTACGATGGTATGTGGATCGATGATGATGGTATGTATTTACGATGGTATGTGGATCGATGATGATGGTATGTATTTACGATGGCATGTGGATCAATGATGATGGTATGTATTTACGATGGTATGTGGATCGATGATGATGGTATGGATTTACTATGGTATGTGGATCGATGATGATGGTATGTATTTACGATGGTATGTGGATCGATGATTATGTATGTATTTACGATGATATGTGGATCGATGATAGTATGTGGATGGTATGTGGATCGATGATGATGGTATGGATTTACTATGGTATGTGGATCGATGATGATGGTATGTATTTGCTATGGTATGTGGAATGATGATGGTATGTGGATAGTATGGATTTACTGTGGTATGTGGATCGATGATGGTATGTGGATGGTATGTATTTACATTGGTATGTGGATCGATGATGATGGTATGTATTTACTATGGTATGTGGATCGATGATGATGGAATGTATTTACTATAGTATGTGGATCGATGATGATGGGATATGTTTGCTATGGTATGTGGATCGATGATGATGGTATGTATTTACTATGGTATGTGGATCGATGATTGAGGTTTCATATTTCACATTTCAATGAATATAGGCCTATAAATGACCCGATGTCCCTGATGTAAAATGACCTCAAAAATTGACCCTCATCGAAGTGTATAATATCAGTGACTGGTCCTCTGTTTAAGTTTTGGTGAGGATTGCGATGGGTATTTAATCTTTCGGACGATGGATTTGGCCTCCATTTTCCCAGAAAACGTATGAATGGAGCTTCATGTGGGTGGAAGATTTGCACTACTTGGAAACCAACATCAGTGCTCGCAGGTCGAGTTATTATTGGCATTATTAGGTTTACTCTCCATTAAATGGAGAGTAACCTTTTATTACTGCTGGAGTTTTTCTTATTATTCTTCCACCCTATTTTTGCACCTCTGAAAACTTCATAATTAAGTTTCTCAGCAACCGCTGGTGGGATTGACAGGAATTTTTCAACAAATGATCGGCTGGGCCAGCAGGATTTTTTATTGCTAATTATGACGTCATAGGTTACGTGGTATGGGCGCCATCTTGTAAAACACCTTCAACTTTTCCCCTCTGTATCTCCGAAACGGCTCAATGGAAAAATTTGAGGAATGGCTCATTCTAACGAACTCTGCAATGGGAACAAAAAACATGTGTATTGAGTATATTTAAAATGCTAACGTTAAGAGGTTAGAATTCGTCAAACACAATTTTTCTCCCCCGAAAATGAGATTTTTTTCTCCCGATGCTTAGTTTAAAAAAACTCAGAATGAAAAAGATTTCGAAGTCATACGTCACATGGTTCGGCCGCCATATTGTTTTTCGTGAAAAACACGAAAACCCCTTTTTCTCTGCAACGGCTGAACAGATCGAGGCCAAACTTTGCAGGCAGAATCGCCTACCCATGTCGAACAAAAAAGTCAGTGATCATGACGTGATGCGTCACATGGTTTCAGAGTTATGACGTTTTTAAGCATAACCTTAAAATGCTATCTTCTCCATAATTTGTGAAGATATCGAGTGGAAACTTCACACAAATGTTCCTCATGGGGGGCTGTTTCAACGTTACTTGAGACGTTTTGATAAGTCGTATGGTTTGGCCGCAATAAATAATGAAAGTAAAATCCTAAAAAGCTTCTAACTCTTGAACCACGGCATTGATCGACTTGAATTTTTAATGCAATGTCGCTCTCATCAAGCGGAACAAGTGTGCACAATTTCAAAATGATTGGATGTACGGTCTCGAAGCTATAAGTTTTTATTGTTGAAAGAAGAAGAAACGCACCATTTTATCCTACCAGGCTATGCCACTCAGTGCCATTGCCATTTTAAGTTTTAATTTCCTTTAAAAACCATTTTCTGTGCAATAATAGGACCGATTGAGATAAAAGTTTCACCATAGGAGGGACTCGGTCTGTAAAATATTTTAATGTTAATTATGACGTCACAAGTCATGTGGTTGGGCCACCATATTGTTTTAATGAAAACACGAAAACCCCTTTTTCTCTGCAACGGCTGAACAGATCGAGGCCAAACTTTGCAGGCAGAATCGCCTACCCATGTCGAACAAAAAAGTCAGCGAGCATGACGTCATGCATCACATGGTTTCAGAGTTATGGCATTTTTAAGCATGAACCTTTAAAACCTAGCTCCTTCCTCATTTTTGATCTAATCGGGGGGAAACTTCACAGATCTGTTCAGCATGTCAGTCAACTAAAATATCATTTTGGAATTTGAGATAGGTCACGTGGTTTGGCAGATATCGTTAATTCAACGAAAAAAATTTTTTTAATGGATATCTCTTGAATCGCTTTATTGATCGACGTGAAACTTCAAACTATAGTAGAAGTCATGAAGAGTAACAAGTGTGCAAAATTTCAAGATGATTGTAAGTACGGTCTGGAGGCTAGAAGTTGTTATTGCGTGAAGAAGAAAAGGCTTCGAGTGTGCGGATTTAATTATTTATCACATGTACAGACTGAAGGCATCGTTGGACACGATCTCTCGCGGTCATTTTAACCTCAAATAAAATTCTAATTTAAGATTTTTCAATAGCTGAGGTATTTTAACAAACGAATAAAACAGATTTGGTCAAATTCTGACTTTTTTTTAACTCGATCGCATTTGACACAGAGTTGTGAGAAGCTGAAGAAGAAGAAACCGTGCTTGGCTTCTCAGATAAAATAAATAATTCTGGCTCTGCAATTTCACGTTTATTTTCTTTTAAAAATCGCTTTTTCTGCAATCATTGCACGGATTGACGTGAAATTTTCACCATAGGTGTGCCTGGGCATGAATAATCTTTTGAGGGTAATTATGACATCACAGGTCACATGGTATGGCTGCCATCTTGGGAAAACCGAAATTTTTTACATCTCTCTATCTCCAAAAGCGCTGAGTAGAAAAGATTGAGACATATCTCATTGCAAAGAACTATGCATGGAGAATAAGCCTTGTGAATTATGTCATATGTGCCTCCATTATGACGTCATAATTCGACAAGTACAAAACTTCATCGATCAGGATGAAATTTTTTGAGCATCATCTCGTGATAAATTGATGGAGAAAAATAATAATAATGTGAAAGCGGGGTTGTTGTAATGTGTGGGGCTGTGTGTGTGTGTGTGTGTGTGTGTGTGTGTGTGTGTGTGTGTGTGCGTGTGTGTGTGTGTGTGTGTGTGTGTGTGTTTATGTGGGGGGGGGGAGGGGTAGGGGGAATGTGTGTTTGTGTGTGTGTGTGTGTGTGTGTGTGTGTGTGGATGTGTGTGTGTGTGTGTGTGTGTGTGTATGTGTGTGTGTGTGTGTGTGGAGGGGGGGATGTGAGTGTGGAGCGGTTGGATTTGTGTGTGTGTGTATTTGGGAATGTTCGTGTGTGTGGATGTGTGTGTGGGGGGGCAGGGGGTGGGGATGTGTGTGTGTGTGTGTGTGTGTGTGTGTGTGTGTGGAGGGGGGGATGTGAGTGTGGAGGGGGGGATGTGAGTGTCGAGGGGGGGGGGGATTTGAGTGTGGAGGGGGGGATGTGAGTGTGGAGGGGGGGGGTGTGTGTGTGTGTTTGTGTGAAGGGGGGATGTGTGTGTGTGGGTGTGTGTGTGTGTGGGGGTGTGTGTGTGTGAGGATGTGTGTGTGGGGGGATGTGGCTTGGGGGGGGATGTGCGTTTGTGTAAAGGGGGGTATGTGAGTGTGGAGGGGGAGGGATGTGGGGGTGTTTGTGTGTGGGTGGGTGCAGGGTGTGTGTGTGTGTGTGTGTGTGTGTGTGTGTGTGTGTGTGTGTGTGTGTGTGTGTGTGTGTGTGTGTGTGTGTGTGTTGGGATTGTATCCAAGGGGGTTGTGTCAAAGCAAGTCCAATGAAAGTGGGGTTGTATCAAAAGTGGGGTTGTATCAAAAGTGGGGTTGTATCAAAAGTGGGGTTGTATCAAAAGTGGATGCGAGTAAACCGGTCATCACTGCCAGCAGTTTTAAAGTGGTCGTTCTAGTTATTATTATTTTTGTATTACAAACCGAGACCCTTTTTCGATGTTGACCCCCATTCCAATGTTAAGGGGGTCAAAGGTGAGACACTGAAATGTCCCAGTCTGCTTTGCCATTCCCTTGTATTTGAGTCGATAGAGATGGAATGTGGTACAAAGGTGTTTAAAGCAGCCATGATAGTGATGCGGTGAGGTGTTTATGGTTAAAGTGATGTTCGCCATTCCACAAGGGTCAAAGTTCACAAATGAAGGTTTTTGTTTTGCCATGCCTTTGGATTTCGATCATTCCAGAGAATAATTAGCAAAATGATCCTAATGGATTGAGGCGGACGTGCACAAGTTTGATGCTTATGTTTAATGACAAAGGGGGGTTGAAGGTCAAAATCTGAGGTGAGCCTAAAGTTTCTGGCCTGCCGAGTAGGCCTCTACCTGTACCACGTGGAGCTAGGATAAGCACATTGGGAACCATTAGTGAACTTTCGCCTCAATTGTCGGATGTCAGTAAATGGCAGACAAAGTATCACCGTACATGGGACGTGTCCATCCGATATGTACATCATGATGTGTGTGTGTCCACATGGGAACACCGTCCACATGTGTGTTGTAATATCATGATTTTCTGAATGCAGTATTTATATAGAAAGTATCTGCAATGTCAGCACACAATGTCTGCCTTGTTGTTGCTAAATATAACACAGGGAATGACCGGGATGATGGCGGAGAACTGAGAAACTCCTCATCCATAAAATATCCCATATTGTCTGTGCCTCAGATAGCCTCTCCTAATGAAACTCCTACCGCATGGCTTCTCGTGCCGACCCCTGTTTTTAACGAAATGCGGAGGTGTGAAAGGTGGGTGTCTGGCGCCTTAAAACCAAGCTGGCTCCTGGTGGGTGGAACTCGTTCGCCTTGGTCGGCAATCTGCCAAGAATGGGGGTAGAGGCCCTGTCGTCTCGAAGCAGACTAGTTTAACCCCTCCCAGCTCTTTTTGTTCTGTGAAGAGACAAGTTTTTACATTTCTTTTGTTTCAGTGCAAGGGGCTGGTTGTTCTGCTTTTGTTTTCTTTGTGTAGCCCCCACCTCGAGTGGTCTTCTGGCTTTGTCGCGGGAAAAATCCCATTTAAAATATATATATTGTGGTGGGCAAAATTCCATGAAAAAACAAACAAAAACCACCCTCATCATTAATGGAGACACACAGAGAAGCTTCACCACTATTTTCTCCAAAGGCCTAGTTGTAGGATTGTGCAGGATGATAATTTAAAGAATATTTTTTCTCATTTTATTTTTCTACTTCCTTCCAGAGTTTGTCACAGTGACCCCGACAGGAATGTTGGTGAGTTTATAACTATTGTATATGTACATTTGATGTAAACATGAGTCCTTCAAACAAAACTTTGGTCTCACTTCATCTTTGATCATTTAACACTTGGCACTATTGACATATGTCCAACATTTTACATGTTACATTTTGGTGATGTTTATCTTTAACAGGAGACCAAGACACACGCAGAATATTCCACGACAGGAACAACAGGTATCTTGAAAATGAGTACGAGCAGAATATTGGAGGCAAATCTAATGTGCTGGGTTAATGGCCTCATGGATAAGGCATCAGACCTCCAAGCTGGGGATCGTGGGTTCGAATCCCATCTTGGTTGAATATTTTCCCCACTTTTTCAAGTATTTTATATTGTCTTGAATGAAGTCTTATACGATGAACAAATGCATTTTGTTCGTATTTAAAATGTATCTTGGGAAAAAATGCCAGGGGCATAGAAAAGCCCCCTTTATATGGGATGTGCCATGTGGCAAACTACAGAAAAGAAGGGAGATTCTTGGGGAAAATGCCAGGGGCATAGAAAAGCCCCCTTTATATGGGATGTGCCATGTGGCAAACTACAGAAAAGAAGGGAGATGCTTGGTGAAAATGCCAGGGGCATAGAAAAGCCCCCTTTATATGGGATGTGCCATGTGGCAAACTACATAAAAGAAGGGAGATGCTTTGGGAAAATGCCAGGGGCATAGAAAAGCCCCCTTTATATGGGATGTGCCACGTGGCAAACTACAGAAAAGAAGGGAGATACTTGGGGAAAATGCCAGGGGCATAGAAAAGCTCCCTTTATATGGGATGTGCCACGTGGCAAACTACAGAAAAGAAGGGAGATACTTGGGGAAAATGCCAGGGGCGTATAAAAGCCCCCTTTATATGGGATGTGCCACGTGGCAAACTACAGAAAAGAAGGGAGATACTTGGGGAAAATGCCAGGGGCATAGAAAAGCCCCCTTTATATGGGATGTGCCATGTGGTAAACTACAGAAAAGAAGGGAGATACTTGGGGAAAATGCCAGGGGCATAGAAAAGCCCCCTTTATATGGGATGTGCCATGTGGTAAACTACAGAAAAGAAGGGAGATACTTGGGGAAAATGCCAGGGGCATAGAAAAGCCCCCTTTATATGGGATGTGCCATGTGGTAAACTACAGAAAAGAAGGGAGATACTTGGGGAAAATGCCAGGGGCGTATAAAAGCCCCCTTTATATGGGATGTGCCACGTGGCAAACTACAGAAAAGAAGGGAGATACTTGGGGAAAATGCCAGGGGCATAGAAAAGCCCCCTTTATATGGGATGTGCCATGTGGTAAACTACAGAAAAGAAGGGAGATACTTGGGGAAAATGCCAGGGGCATAGAAAAGCCCCCTTTATATGGGATGTGCCACGTGGCAAACTACAGAAAAGAAGGGAGATACTTGGGGAAAATGCCAGGGGCATAGAAAAGCCCCCTTTATATGGGATGTGCCATGTGGTAAACTACAGAAAAGAAGGGAGATACTTGGGGAAAATGCCAGGGGCATAGAAAAGCCCCCTTTATATGGGATGTGTCACGTGGCAAACTACAGAAAAGAAGGGAGATGCTGGGGGAAAATGCCAGGGGCATAGAAAAGCCCCCTTTATATGGGATGTGCCATGTGGCAAACTACAGAAAAGAAGGGAGATGCTTGGGGAAAATGCCAGGGGCATAGAAAAGCCCCCTTTATATGGGATGTGCCATGTGGCAAACTACAGAAAAGAAGGGAGATTCTTGGGGGAAATGCCAGGGGCGTAGAAAAGCCCCCTTTATATGGGATGTGCCACGTGGCAAACTACAGAAAAGAAAGGAGATGCTTGGGGAAAATGCCAGGGGCATAGAAAAGCCCCCTTTATATGGGATGTGCCATGTGGCAAACTACAGAAAAGAAGGGAGATGCTTGGGGAAAATGCCAGGGACATAGAAAAGCCCCCTTTTTATGGGATGTGCCATGTGGCAAACTACAGAAAAGAAGGTAGATTCTTGGGGAAAATGCCAGGGGCATAGAAAAGCCCCCTTTATATGGGATGTGCCACATGGCAAACAACAGAAAATAAGGGAGATGCTTGGGGAAAATGCCAGGGGCATAGAAAAGCCCCCTTTATATGGGATGTGCGATGTGGCAAACTACAGAAAATAAGGGAGATGCTTGGGGAAAATGCCAGGGGCATAGAAAAGCCCCCTTAGTATGGGATGTGCCATGTGGCAAACTACAGAAAAGAAGGGAGATTATTGGGGGAAATGCCAGGGGCATAGAAAAGCCCCCTTTGTATGGGTTGTGCCATGTGGCAAACTACAGAAAAGAAGGGAGATGCTTGGGGAAAATGCCAGGGGCATAGAAAAGCCCCCTTAGTATGGGATGTACCATGTGGCAAACTACAGAAAAGAAGGGAGATTATTGGGGGAAATGCCAGGGGCATAGAAAAGCCCCCTTTGTATGGGTTGTGCCATGTGGCAAACTACAGAAAAGAAGGGAGATGCTTGGGGAAAATGCCAGGGGCATAGAAAAGCCCCCTTTGTATGGGATGTACCATGTGGCAAACTACAGAAAAGAAGGGAGATGCTTGGGGAAAATGCCAGGGGCATAGAAAAGCCCCCTTTATATGGGATGTGCCACGTGGCAAACTATAGAAAAGAAGGGAGATTCTTGGGGAAAATGCCAGTGGCGTAGAAAAGCCCCCTTTATATGGGATGTGCCACGTGGCAAACTTTAGAAAAGAAGGGAGATGCTGGGGGAAAATGACAGGGGCATAGAAAAGCCCCGTTTGTATGGGAAGTGCCATGTGGCAAACTCTAGAAAAGAAGGGAAATTCCATATCTTGTAGAAAATGTCGAACAATATAATAGAAGGGACATTGAAGAAATCTCGTGTGCATGCTGGACTACTCTTGTGTTCTTTGGAGGAACCAAGTAATGCTCTAGAAAGGTTCATATGTAGGGGCACCCGACATCTGGCAAATAAAATACATTTACTTCTTCATGCAGGTGTATTAATCAAATTTGCGCTCCTTTTAGTGTGTAGGAGTGGATTCCATCTGGCCGCTCTCCCATAAAGCCTAGATTTGTGAAATGCTGCAGACACTGTTGTCCTTCCGGCAGGTTCTCCCATCTCAGCCAAGGAACTCTGTAGTTCTGTCAGGGTGGTCATTGGGGTCTTCGTCACCTCCCTGACCAATACCTTCTTGCCCGGCTGCTCAGTTTGTTCGGATGGTCAGCTCTAGGAAGAGTCTGCCTCGTTCCCTATTCTTTCCATTTCCTAATTTATTTATTTATTTATTTTTGTATACAAGATCGAGGCTCCTGAAAGAGCTAACATTAATCACACAAAAGTCAAACCGACACATAAAACACAAAAATAAGGGGAGCGGTAGACAAGATGGGGAGAGAGGGGGAAGGACACAAACACAACATTTGAGAGCAGGGACATCAGGAGAACTGTGGGAGGGAGAGGGCTTGGGGGGAGGTTTTAGAGGTATAACACATATGGACACTGCAAGGACTTCCAGGAAAGAAGCTGGAATTTCAAAAAAGTGTATCTGGGGTGAATTAGCGGGGGTAGAAAAGATCAATGTTTTGGATGGGGGAAGATAAGAGATGGTGGTGAACAGCTGTTTTAAAGACCTGGAGGGAGGAATGGGATTGAAGGGAGTGGGCGAGTTTGTTCCAGAGGCGGGAGAAAAGAGTAATGAAGGAGTGAAGGTGAGCAGAGAGCCTAGATTTTGGCAGCTCAACCATAAGAGGGTTGCTGGCAGATCTTGGGTGACCTGTAGGAATATTTGGGGGACAGAGCCCAGAGAGAGCTGGGGGAGCAATGCTGGAGAGGAGTCGATAGAAGAAAGAAAGACCACCAACCTGCCTGCGGTGAGTGAGTGAAAGGCCCTCGGAGTTAGATTCATCGCAGTAGATTCCAATGATTCTGAAAGCTTTGGTTTCAACAGCGTGAAGCCGAGCTAGGTGTGAGGCAGGAGCACCGGCCCAGAGGGGGGAACAGTATTCCCTTGAGCTGCGGATGAAAGCCTTGTATGTGGTGAGGAGCTCAGGTGTGCCAAGGAAGGACTTCGCACGACGGAGGATGCGCAGTCGGCGCCTGGCTTTGGAGGCCAGATTTGAAATGTGGTTTTCCCAGGAAAGATCATGGCAGATAGTGAGACCCAAAAGCTTGAGTGACAGAACTTCTTGGAGAGGATTGTTGAGAAAGTAGATGGGAGGGTTTTCCCGTCGGTCTTTTCGGAGAGACATAGTGAGAGTCTGAGATTTGTCAGGATTGAAAGACATGTTCCACTTGTTTGACCAGTCTGATTTTGTCCAGGTCTGCAGAGAGTGAGGAGGCTGCAGACTGCCGATCTGAGGGATGAGGAATGGAGCGGTAGAGAGTGGAGTCATCAGCAAAGAGATAGAGAGGAATTTCCAGAGAGTCGGAGAGATCATTGATGAAGACCAGAAAAAGTACAGTGCCTAGAACACTACCTTGGGGAACTCCAGCCAGAACAGGAAGGGGTGATGAGAGAAATCCATTCAGGGCCACACGTTGACTACGACCAGAGGAGAAGTCTGCAAGCCATGCGTGGAGATTTTTATGGATACCATAGGAGGAGAGTTTGGTGAGCAGAGCTGGGTGCCAGACCTTATCGAAGGCACGTGATATGTCAAGGGAGACAGCTCTGATTTCCTGTTTGGCATTGAGGACCTCCATCCATTGTAGATACAGCAGAAGCAACATGTCCAGAGTAGAATGACCTGGTCTGAATCCAAATTGATTACGACGCTCTTTCTGTTCTTGTGAACTTTCAACACGAGAAACTGTTTTATACCCTTCCCCAGATCTATGTGTCCTCACAATTCTATCACGGAGTTCTACGGACAGTTCCTTGGACTTCATGGTAGAGTTTCTGCTCTGACATGCACTGTCAACTGTGTGACCTCATGTCGAAATGTGTATTCTTTTGTAGGAATTCCGTAGGAACATAAATCATGTCTAATCAATTTGAATTGGGCACAGGTGGACTCCAAACAAGTTGTAGAGACATTTCAAGGATGATCAAAGAAAATTAGATGCACCTGAGCTCAATTTGAAGTGTCATAGCAAAGGGTTTGAAAACGTATCGACTCGAGACATTTCAGCTTTTCATTGTTAATTATTTTGTGAAAAAGTATATTGAAAAAAAAATCCACTTTGACATTAAGGGGTATCAGGTGAAGATCAGTGACAAAAAAAATCTCAGTTTAATCAATTTTTAATTCAGGCTGCAATATAACAAAATGGGGAAAAGTCTAGGGGTGTGAATACTTTCTGAATACACTGTATAAGGAGAGGAAAAACACAGAGGGACGAACAGGAAGACAAGGATCTATCTACTCACTCGATCATCACTAATTTGGTTAACTACAAGGTGGCTTATTTTAACCATTATGAGGTCACTTACCAATTAATTAAGCCTCTTTTGCCCCTTCAGCCATTTTTGTTATAATATGTGCACATACATAATATACCCTTTTGGTAAAAGGCTCAAAATATATCCAAATTGCAGGGAAAGTATCAGGGAACCCACTGTTGTAAATGCAAATTAAAAAGAACGAGAACTGCCACTTTAAAACTGCTGGCAGTGATGACCGGTTTACTCGCACCCACTTTTGATACAACCCCACTTTTGAGACAACCCCACTTTTGATACAACCCCACTTTTGATACAACCCAACTTTTGATACAACCCCACTTTTGATACAACCCCACTTTCATTGGACATGCTTTGACACAACCCCCTTGGATACAACCCCGACACACACACATACACACACACACACGCGCATACACACACACACACATCCTCCCTACCCCCACCCACACCCCTGCCCCCAAACACACACACACACACACACACACACACCAACTCCCGCCCCCCCCCCCCTCCGCCTGCACACACACTTCCATCCACCCCCACACATCCCCCCTACACACACACACACCCCACCCCCAACACACACACACACACACCCCACCCCCAACACGCACACACACACACACACACACACACACACACACACACACACACACACACACATCTCGTTTTTTCATTTCTGTCCCTCACAATTCTATCCCTCTCTTTCATTCACAGACACGCACACGCACACACACACACACACACACACACACACCACCCCCAACACACACACACACACACACACACACACACACCCCTCCACATATACACACACACACACCCCTCCACACATACACACACACACACACACACACATCCAACCCCCCCTCCTCCACACACACACCCCAACCACCCCACCCCCCAACATACACAAATATCCACCCCCCCCCCCCTACACACACCCACACACACATCCACACACACGCACATCCCCACATCCACACACACACCCACACACATCCACACACATGCACATCCACACATACACACACACACACACACACACACACACAAACCCAAACACACGCACACATACCCCCACCCCCCCCCCCCCCCACCCCTAACACACACACACACACACACACACACACACACCAACCCCCCACCCCCCCACACACACACGCACACACATTCCCCCTACCCCCCACCCACATACACACACATAAACACATGCACACATCCCCCCACCCCCACCCCCAACACACACACACACACACACACGTATCCCCCCACCCCTAACACAAACACATGCACACATCCCCCCTCCCCCCACACATACACACACATCCAACCCCCCCTCCTCCACACGCACACCCCACCCCCCCCCCCCACCCCAACATGCACACATATCCCCCCCCCCCCCACACACACACCCACAAACACATCCACACACATGCACATCCCCACATCCGCACACATGCACATCCCCACACACACAAACACATCCCCACATGCATACACACACAAACACACACACACACATACACACATCCACAGACCCCCCCCCCCCACCCCCACACACATACACACCCTCCCCCAACCACACACACACACACACACCCACACAAACACACGCACACATACCCCCACCCCCCATCCCTAACACACACACACACACACACACACACCAACCCCCCCACCCCCCACACACACACACACACATCCCTCCCCCCCCCCCCCCAAACCCACACCCACACACACATCCACACATGTCAATCTATGCACTGATTGCAGAAAAAGCCATTTAAAAAGAAAATTAACCTGAAATTGCAGAGACAGAATTATTTATTTTATCTGAGAAGCCAACCGATTCTTCTTCTTCTTTAGTGGCCCAAAACTTTGTGTGAAATGCGATCGAGTTAAAAAAAAGTCAGAATTTGACCAAATCTGTTTCATTCGTTTGTTAATGTGCCTCACCTATTAGTGGGGCAACTTAGCATAACAATTGTTCATTTTGTGAGGAAAGTGAGGAATTTTGTGAGGAATTATCATATGATGAAAATATCTGGATATTGGGCCATCTCAGATTCAGAGATTTGATTTTTGCAAGATTTCGATTCGATTGGGATCGAAGAGAACACCTTCTTCGTCTTCTGTACAGTGAAGTTGCCAGCCCTGAATTCTCTGGCTACATCTGGGTGCTTCATTGGGAGTGCAACCATGTCCCTCAAGTGAACAGGGACCCACCTGGCATAGTGTGTGTGGTCTAAGGCATGGAACCGTGGGACCAGTTCCATCAGGGCATCAAGGTACATCGTGAATGAAGCCTGCCGCAGAGAACGCACGTAGACCAGTACCAACATCTCTAGTTCCAGCACAGTTGCCCAGTACTGAAAGTTGGGAATGTCTTCTCCTCTCTGGTGACACGAGTCTTCAAACTCAGGCAGGTCTTCTGCATCATCAGCATATGTCATACAGTGGCGTTCATACGCACGGTGTTGCAGGATGTGCAGTGCCGCTGCAGTGATTTGATGAGCTCTTCTTGTGCGGGTGACGTGGGCAGCTCGCAGGAAGGAGTCGGCCGTCCCTGCCGTTGCAATCTCAGCTTGAAAATTTGCAAAATCTGCAAATCTTGCAAAAATCATATCTCTGAATCTGAGATGGCCCAATATCCAGATCTTTTCATAATATGATAGTCTACTACTGTGCCAAATTTGGTGCTTTCCTCACAAATGCACAATTGTTATGCTATATTTAGCTTAGCTGCAGGACTGTATTGACAAATCTGCAATTGGAATTTCATTTGAGGTTGAAATGACCGCGGGAGATCGTGTGATAGTGATCATGTCCGGGAAGGACATCTTCTTCTTCAGTAGCTCATAACTTTCAGTGAAATGCGATCGAGTTTAAAAAAGTCAGAATTTGACCAAATCTGTTTCATTCGTTTGTTAATATGCCTCACCTATTGATAAATCTGCAATTGGAATTTCATTTGAGGTTGAAATGACCGCGGGAGATTGCGTTATCGTGAGCACGTTCTGGAAGGACAAATCGGTGTGTTTCTTCTTCTTTCAACAATAAAGACTTATAGCTTCGAGAACGTGCATCCAATCATCTTTAAATTTTGCACACTTGTTCCGCTTGATGAGAGCTACATTGCTTTAAAAATTCAAGTCGATCTATGCAGTGGTTCAAGAGTTACAAGCTTTTTAAAATTTAACTTCCATTATTTATTGCGGCCAAACCATGTGACTTATCAAAACGTCTCAAGTAACATTGAAACATCCCCCCATGAGGAAGATTTGTGTAAAGCTTCCACTCGATATCTCCACAAATTATGGAGGTGATACCATTTCTAGTTTGAGCTTTAAAACGTCATAACTCTGAAACCATGTGTCGGATGACATCGTTCTCGCTGACGTTTTTGTTTGTCATGGGTATGCGAATACGTTTGCTAAGGTTGGGCTCGATCTGTTCAGCCATTGCGGAGAAAAAGGGGTTTTTGTGTTTTTTTCACGAAAAACAAGATGGCGACCGAACTATGTGACGTATGACTTCGAAATTTTTTGCAATCTGAGTTGTTTTTTAAATAAGCATCTGGGAAAACAATCCCATTTTCGGGGGAGAAAATTTTTTGTTTGACGAATTCTAACCTCTTAACGTTAGCATTTTTAATATACTCGATACACATGTCTTTTGTTCCCATTGAAGAGTTCTTTAGAATGAGCCATTCCTCAAATTTTTCCATTGAGCCGTTTAGGAGATACAGAGGGGCAAATTTGGATGTGTTTTACAAGATGGCGCCCATACCACGTGACCTATGACGTCATAATTAGCAATATAAAATTCTACCAGCCGAGACGACCATTTGAGGAAAATTTCCTGTCAATCCGACCAGCGGTTGCTGAGAACATTAATTATGAAATTTTCGGAGGTGCAAAATAGGGCGGAAGAATAATAATAAGAAGAAAATCTCTAGAAGTAATAATAGGTTTCCTCTCCATTTCATGGAGAGTAAACCTAATTAATGAAAAGTACTATCAAATGTATATAACATGTCATTGTGAATGAGTATCTTAATAAACTAGATGGTATTCATAGAATACTTACCCTGCGCAGTTAACTTGGTGTGAGCCAACTCTTCTATTTTTGAACATTTCTTTTTTTTTGATCCAATATGGCTGCCAGACCACGTGAGCGATGACATCATAATTTTATATTCTCCAAATAATTGTTGCACAGATTATGCTCAATAAATTTCAAACTGATCAGACGAAGCGTTGTCCCTGTCGAATTATGACATCATAATTATGGCACCAATGATGTCATCGTTAACAACACCTATTTCCCATATGGAGTTATTTACAATGAGACACGTTTCAATTTTTAAAATGCTGACATGGCACACACTTTACTTCACTGAAATGCAGACACAAATGTTATATTTTCGTCAAAAATCGTCAAAATTGCGCCAAATCTGTTTTGCTTGTGTGTTAATATACCTCTGCGATTGATAAATCTGAAATCAGAATTGTATTTGAGGTCAAAATGACCCCGTGAGTTCGCTCCGTACTTTGCCTGCTCGTCATGTGCAATGTGAAAATTAAATCCATGCCACTCTAGCAGACTCTTCTTCTTCATGCAATAACAACTTCTAGCTTCCAGACCGTACATCCAATCATCTTGGAATTTTGCACACTTGTTACATTTCATTACCTCTACTATAATATAAAGTTTCATGTCGATCAATGAAGCGGTTGAAGAGTTATAAATTTTTTAATATTTTCGTTTAATTATTTAAATCTGCCAAACCACGTGACCTATCGCAAATTCCAAAAGGTAATTTTAGTAGACTGATATGCTGAACACAGCTGTGAAGTTCCCCCTCGAGAGAATCAAAAATGAGGGAGGAGCTAGGTTTTAAAAGTTTATGTTTAAAAACGTCATAACTCATAACTCTGAAACCATGTGACAGATCATGCTCACTGACTTTTTGTTCGTCATGGGTATGCGATTGTGCCTGCAAAGTTTGGCCTCAATCGTTTTGGAGGAAATTGGATTTTAGTGGTTTTTCAGGCTTTTCACTCAAAACAATATGGCGGCCGAACCTAGTGACCTACGACGTCATTTTAATTTTATTTCTGCATCAATGTATACCAAGAAGATGCTCAAGAAATTTCATCCTGATTGGATAAAGTTTTTTACTTGTCGAATTATGACGTCATAATGGCGTAACCTATGACGTCATCATTCACATATGTTATTCCACATGGAGAGTTCTTTGCAATGAGTCCTGTCTCAATTATTTCTGTGTAGCGTTTTTTGAGATATAGAGGTGCAAAGTTTTTGGGTTTTTCTAGGATGGCGCCCGTACCACGTGACCTGTGACCTCACAATTATCATTAAATTATTCTACAGGAGGAGGCCCTCCTATGGTGAAAATTTCATGTCAATCGGACCAACAGTTGCCGAGAAAATGAATTTTTAAAATGCAGACAAGGCACACACTTTACTTTCCTGAAATGCAGACACGTACGAACCCGAATGCTTTACCCTGAATTTCGCTTCGTGAGCGTAGGGTAATTACCGTGAGTCAATTGTGAACCACAATTCATTATTTCATAAACTATAATGAGGTTAGTCTCACTAACTCGGCTTTCATTGGTTGATCTCTTGGTTCAAATGAAAACCCCAAACTACAAACAGGCCGACTCAAAGTTAAGTTTTAAACACCAAGTTTCGTGAAGCTCTTGGTGTTTTCTTTTACCCAGTTTGTCAGTTTAACACAGTGAGTCATTTATATATTGTGGCGGGCACAAGGGGTAATAATTCGGCGCACCAGTGGGTGGCGCGAGCGCCCAGGCGGGGACCGATGGTACATGCCCCGCCCTTCGACCGATCGGCCACGCCCGGGGACTAGGCGTGGCCTCGGCACATATATGCGGGCTCTGAGCTCGAGCCCGCTCAGTGGTGCAGTTCGAGCTTTCGAAATAAAGACTCTTTTCGGTTTAACCAACGCGTTGTGGCCTACCTCTTTGGCAAGCAGGTTGTGTGCGCAGCACCACACTTCACTGGTGACCCTGATTGGTTCAGCCGTCGCTGACCACCGAACGCGCCATGGCCACCAACGCTGTCGCAGTAAAACTCCTAGAGTTTTGGGAAGCACAGGCCGATGTGTGGTTCGTGCAGGCCGAAGCGCAATTTCAGCTTCGAGGCATAACGGTGGACGAGACCCGTTACTACCACGTGGTCACCGCCCTCGGGCCCGGCACTGCCGCCCGAGTCGTGTCCATCCTGCGGCACCCACCGGTCGACTACAAGTACGGGGCGCTCAAACGTCTCCTCATCGCCACGTTCGGCCTCACGGAGATCGAAAGGGCCGACCGCCTCCTGGACCTTCCCGAACTCGGCGACACACGACCATCCATGCCGATGGATTTTATGCTGTCGCTGCTGGGTGACCAAGCCCCGGATTTCTTATTCCGGGCACTTTTCCTACGCCAGCTACCTCTACAGGTACGCCTCGCGCTGGCCGGTTCCAAAATAGGGGAACCCCACGCCCTGGCCGTAGAGGCCGACAATTTCTTCGCGGCTTGCGACACGCGGTCGAGTTACCGTGCTGCCATCGTGGATCCCAGGGCAGAGGCTACAGCGTCCCTCGTGGCTGCTGCCGTGCCCCACCCACCACTACTGCCGCCGAGAACACCACGGCCACTGCGGCTGCCGCGGCTGCCGCCGCCGCAACCCTGGTGCTATTTCCACACCAGGTTCGGCCACAAGGCTAAGAAGTGTTGCCCGCCATGCTTGTTTGACAAGTCGGGAAACGACCGGGCCGTTGCTCGTTAGCGGCCCTGAGCGTCGGCCATTCCGGCAGCCTCCTATTCATCACGGACACCTTGTCCGGGCGCCATTTCTTCTGCGATACAGGAGCGCAAGTAAGCGTCATCCCCGCCTCCACATCCGACAAGCGAACCGCAGGCCGGGGCCCCGCATTGCTAGCCGCCAACGGTACACCCATCCGCACGTTCGGGAAGTGCTGCCTCTCCCTGCGGTTCGGAGGGCAGCGCTTTCAATGGTCGTTCGTGACCGCCAGCGTGCCAATGGCATTGCTTGGTGCGGACTTCCTATGTGCGAATGGGTTGTTGGTCGACCTGAAGCGCAGATGGCTCGTCCAGGCCGAAACCTTTAGCTCGCTCGCTTGTTCGCTGAGCAGCTCATTGAGTGGCTCACTGAGCGGCTCACCGAGCGGCTTGCTGGAAGGTTCCGTCCCGGCGAGTTTGGTTTGCACGCTCCCGGCAGCGGACGACTTTACCCGCCTCCTCGCCAGTTTCCCGACCCTCACGCGGCCCTCCTTCTCAGCGGTGGCCGTTAAACACGGGGTGGAGCACCACATCCCCTCGGTCGGGCCGCCGGTCTATGCTTGGGCATGCCGGCTCGAGCCCACGAAGCTCGCCGTGGCGAAAGCGGCTTTCACCATGCTAGAGCGGCTGGGGATCGCACGGTGCTCCAACAGCGCTTGGGCTTCTCCGCTGCACATTGTGCTGAATCCCGGCAGGGGATGGCGGCCGTGCGGGGACTACCGCCAGCTCAATAATGCCACCACCCCCAACCGCTACCCGGTCCCACACATTCAGGACTTTTCCGCCCGGTTGGCCAACACGACCGTGTTTTCTAAGGTGGACCTCATCCGGGGCTACCATCAGGTCCCCGTCCAACCGGACGACGTCCCGAAGACGGCCGTCATCACCCCTTTCGGCCTCTTCAAATTCCTACGGATGCCCTTCGGGTTGAAGAATGCGGCCCAGGCGTTCCAGCGGCTTATGGATAGCGTCTTGCGCGACTTACCTTTCCTGTTTGTCTACCTGGACGACATCCTAGTCGCGAGCGCGTCCCGGGAGGAGCACCTGCTCCACCTCCGCATGCTTTTCGAATGCTGGGGCCTGCATGGCCTAATCATCAACCCTGCTAAGTGCCGTTTCGGCGTCGCCACCATCGACTTCTTGGGGCACCGCATCACCGAGCACGGGGCCGTCCCTTTACCGGCCAAGGTGGAGGTGGTCAGGGATTTCCCGTGGCCCCGCACGATAAAGGGGCTCCAGGAGTTCCTGGGCATGGTAAACTTTTACCACCGCTTCGTGCCCCACATCGCCCGGCTCCTCCGCCCCTTGCACGAGGCCCTTCGGGGCAAGCCGGGCAAAGGTGACATCGCATGGTCGGAGCCGATTGCCGCGGCGTTCGCGGGCGCAAAGCTGGCTCTGGCCGACGCCACCATGCTGGCGCACCCGTCGCCCTATGCACCGATCGCCCTCACCACCGACGCGTCGGACTACGCGGTGGGCGCGGTGCACGAGCAATGGGTGCGTTGTGCTTGGCAACCGCTGGCGTTTTTTAGCCGGCAGCTTTGCCCGCACAAACGCCGGTACAGCACCTTCGACCGCGAGCTGCTCGGGCTCCACCTGGCGGTCCGACACTTCCGCCACCTGCTGGAGGGCCACCCGTTCATGGCCTTCGTTGACCACAAGCCCCTTGTGTTCACGATGGCCAAGGTCGCCGAGCCATGGTCGGCACGGCAGCAGCGCCACCTCTCTGTCATGTCCGAGTGCACGACGGACATCCGTCACGTGGCGGGTAAGGACAACCCGGTGGCGGATTGCCTTTCCTGGTCCGTCGTGCATGCAGTCCACCTCGGGGTCGACTATGCCCGGATGGCGGAGGCCCAGACCGCCGACCCCGGCGTCCAGGCCTTGCGGACCGCCATCATGGGCCTCCGCGTCACCGAGGTGCCGTTCGATGCCGCGGGCACGGCCCTACTATGCGACGTCTCCCTCGGCCGGCCTCGCCTCATCGTGCCCGCTGGCTGGCAGCGCCCAGTGTTCGACGCCATCCATGGCCCGTCCCACCCTGGCGCGAAGGCATCCCAGAAACTCGTCGGGGCGAAGTTCGTCTGGCATGGCCTCAGGAAGGACGTCCGTGACTGGGCCAGGACGTGCCTCGTGTGCCAGCGTGCAAAGGTCCACCGCCACACCCAGGCACCGTTGACCCGTTTACGGTGCCCGAGCGGCGGTTCGACCACGTGCACGTCGACTTGGTGGGACCTATGCCCCCCTCGCGAGGGTTCACCCACCTCCTCACCATGGTCGACCGCACCACGCGGTGGCCGGAGGTCGTCCCATTGTCGGCGACGTCTGCGGCTGAGGTGGCGCAAGCCTTTATCGCCACTTGGGTTGCCCGGTTCGGTGCCCCCTCGGACATCTCGTCCGACCGCGGCCCCCAGTTCACCTCGAAGCTCTGGGCCGCGGTGGCGCAAGGGCTCGGGGTGAAGCTACACCTACCACGGCCTACCACCCCCAGGCCAATGGCCTGTGCGAGCGCTTTCATCGCTCCATGAAGGCCACGCTCCGGGCCAGCCTTCGCGACAGCGGCTGGGTCGACAGGCTCCCCTGGGTCCTGCTGGGCCTCAGGACGGCGCCCAAGGACGACCTGCGCGCGTCCTCGGCAGAGCTGGTCTTCGGGCAACCACTGTGGGTACCGGGTGAATTTATCCCGACTCCACGGCTCCTTGGTCTGCGGCGCAACAGCGCTCCGCCCTTCAGGAGACCGCCCGGAGGTTCGACCCGGTGCCAACGGCACACCACGGTTGCCCGCCTTCCCACGTCGCCCCAGAGCTTCGCACGGCAAAGTACGTGTTCATCCGGCACGACGCCCACCGGGCACCGCTACGGCCCCCGTACGACGGGCCCTTCCGCGTGCTGGAGACCGGGGTCAAATTTTTCACGGTCGACATCGGCGGTGCCCCGGATCGCATTTCCGTGGACCGCCTCAAGCCAGCCCACCTCAATCTGGACCACCCCCCGCCAGCAGCTCTGCCTCTGCGTCGAGGCCGCCCCCCGGCGGTCGGACCCCCGGCACCCCCCAGCCCCGCCGGCCCGCTACCCCCCAGCCCTGCACCCATCGCCAGGGGGTGTTTTGGCCGGGTCATCCGGCTTCCCCGCAAACTCACCCTTCAGGTGCGCGGGAATTCTGGGGGGGGGGGGGGCGCGTGTGGCGGGCACAAGGGGTACTAATTCCACGCACCAGTGGGTGGCGCGAGCGCCCAGGCGGGGACCGATGGTACATGCCCCGCCCTTCGACCGATCGGCCACGCCCGGGGACTAGGCGTGGCCTCGGCACATATATGCGGGCTCTAAGCTCGAGCCCGCTCAGTGCTGCAGTTCGAGCTTTCGAAATAAAGACTCTTTTGGTTTTAACAAACGCGTTGTGGCCTACCTCTCTGGCAAGTAAGTTGTGTGCGCAGCACCACACTTCAACATCAAGTTATAGAGAGTGTTATGATGTAATACTTAACCACGTCACCCTCGCCCCCCTCTTCTCCACGCACTCTCTCACTATTCTTCATTGGATGATTTTCTGCAGATAACAACAGGAAGTCAAGAGACACAAAAACCATCTTAGAAGTGTTCCTGCTTGTTGCTATTTGCATCATTGTATTTTTACTTCTGGTTGGTGTGGTCGTCCTGACAGTTGTACTCAGGTATGATTAAAAAAAAACCTTTGGATTCCATTTCGTAAGACTAAGCTCGACACACTATGATGTAAAGTTCGTTAAGACATTAGTTTGATGAAACAGGACAGTGTGCAGAGAAATCCCAAAGATGTCAGGATATCTCACCGAACATATTGTTATATGGAAAGAGGAGGGGATGTCGGAGGGGGTCCATAGCTAGATTGTATTAAGAATAGCATGGACCATGTGATCGCATCGGTTAGATTACTCTTGTATTAGCTATTTGTGTGTAAGTAAGTCATCTTGTAATAGGTACACTGATAAGGCAGTGAACGTCCCTTATAGAGCAGCATGGAGTAAGATTGTATCGTGTAAAACCTCCTGTTATCAGACGAGGTCAGGTGAGGACTTGAGAGCAAAAGTCACATGGAAAGAGCTTCGTGCATTTCAAAGGAACCATCATGAACTGTTTGGCCAGTAAGTGCAAGCCATGGTGGAGAGTTTGGCTGCAGAGCGCTGGAGAGGGGCAAAATACTTCTTATAGGGGCCTCCCTGCAGGGGGGTGGGGGGGGGTGGATAACCCGGAAGATTGTGACACCAAAGACCACAGGTTCCAATGACGTTGTTGGGTGTCCAATGACAGGACCCACTTCCCAGAGTTTACGAGAGCTGTAGCCATGCTTGCGGGCGCCAGTTGGACATTGGATTTCAAGAGAAAAACATCTCTCTTGTGTCTCCATTTTGTTTGCTTCATTGGCCAGACAAGGAGGACTGAGCTGGATACTTGGACACCACCTCCAAATTCCTCACCTCCACTTTGTCGCCATTCACCACACCCACCCGATACGCCAACAACCTGCATACCACCAACTTCCTGCCTGCTCAGGCCCTCACCTGCCCTTTTTTTTGTGTGTGAGTCTGGTAATCGGCGCCATCAGAGGTTTGGCTTTACTTCCATTGTAAGTTTACGTGTCCAATCATCCCTATTCGTGCCTGTCTACAGTTTGGTTTCTTTCGTCATATTTATAGCATCCAGTCAACCCTCATCTTCCATATTCATCTTTGTTAAAAAAAGAAAACCATTGGAATTTTAAGAAACTTTTTCCCACATTTTGCCTTTCGCATGCGTTTCACCACCAGTGGTGAAAGTTGGCTTTGGCTTTGTTTGGGTGAACCTTGAGGAATCCAAGTAAACTTGGGGAATCTTAGCAAAGTAACAGGGAACATGAAACTTGGCTTTGGCTTTGTTTGGGTGAACCTTGAGGAATCCAAGTAAACTTGGGGAATCTTAGCAAAGTAACAGGGAACATGAAACTTGGCTTTGGCTTTGTTTGGGTGAACTTGAGGAATCCAAGTAAACTTGGGGAATCCTAGCAAAGTAACACGGAACACACTGTAAACACTGTTTCGGGATCAGTGGAGGCCTATTTAAGATCTCGGGTCAGATCGGTCTGTGTTAACGAACGGCTCTGAAGAGACAATGTTTTTCAAACATTCATGAAATGAACCAGTCGATTGAAAGCTATCAATCAACCATGTGAATCTGAGAGCTTAATTTTATTAATCACAATCAAATTGTTTGGAAACACAAACCTGACTGTCTTTGCCTGGTTTTGTTCAAACAGACGTCACACTCTCCAGCACAGACAGATGAGTGGAGACAGACAAACACAGCAAAGACTGAAAACATATGAGGAAAACGTCTCTCATGTGGAGCTGCTTCCTACGGAGCCTTCAGTCGTAGCTGCGGACTCACTCACACAACCATCCAACATTGACCACATGAACCCAGAGTACTTCTTGTTTCGAAATGAAGGATGACACGTATGTGTTGTACATAACGTGAAACGAAGGCACTGCAAGAATAAGAAAGTTTCATTTCGGTTATGGTGTTGTCCAAGACTTTCTGTTGGTTTCAAATTTGCCAAAGTAGCCTTTATCTACTATTATACCACAATAGAAATACATTTTGGAGAATCATTTTCTTACACTGTAATACAAAGCTCTTACCTGTCACATTCCTCATGAATGATAAACATTAACCTTCCTGGTCCTGACAATGTCTGCTTCAGATATCGTGATTCTTTGTTGTCATAAAGAGGGGGGAAGATGGGATGTGCTGGAGGATTGGAAGACATGCAGAAGGGGAATACCTTGTTTTCCCAAAAGGGATGTATAACAGGCGGCCCACCGTTGGTTCAATTGTACATGTGGTTGTGATTTGGATTTTTAAACATCATAAACATTTTCAGTGTTCACAAAACACGACTTCAGAACACAAGAGAATACTCATTATTCAATTCCTAGACATTGCACAACATTCTGCTCTGCCTTGCTCTGCTTAAAATTATACAAAAAGATCAAAATGAACATTTTATTGTGAATGAGGCCGAATTGTCTTGGATTTTGATATTGCGGAACAACATGCACAAATAGATGGAGTTATTTCTTCGTTTGATGCACAAGTCATTACGCGGTCGCTCCGGGGGCAAGAGGATTTGGTTTTCTTTCACAACCACAACACCCACTCCCTCCAAGAGGGGACAGTGGTTAAACCACTTGCACTGTTCAATGTGTGGATGCGAAAATTGCGTCATCTCCGCACACTCACAAGGAGGGAGCAGCGAGATTTATTTAATGTCAATGACCTGACCCTGGAGATCCCACACACGAATGCCAAATTTAGTGGAGGTCGGCCAATCAGTTTTTGATTCCATAAGGAACAGACAGACATTGCCTTATTTTATAAAGTAGGATAGCAAATGCAAATATTGACAGACATTGCCTTATTTTATAAAGTAGGATAGCAAATACAAATATTGACAGACATTGCCTTATTTTATAAAGTAGGATAGCAAATACAAATATTGACAAACATCGCCTTATTTTATAAAGTAGGATAGTAAATACAAATATTGACAAACATTGCATTATTTTATAAAGTAGGATAGTAAATACAAATATTGACAAACATCGCCTTATTTTATAAAGTAGGATAGTAAATACAAATATTGACAAACATTGCATTATTCTATAAAGTAGGATAGCAAATACAAATATTGACAGACATTGCCTTATTTTATAAAGTAGGATAGTAAATACAAATATTGACAGACATTGCCTTATTTTATAAAGTAGAATAGTAAATGCAGATATTGACATACATTGCCTTATCTTATAAAGTAGGATAGCAAATACAAATATTGACAGACATTGCCTTATTTTATAAAGTAGGATAGTAAATACAAATATTGACAAACATTGCATTATTCTATAAAGTTGGATAGTAAATACAAATATTGACAAACATTGCCTTATTTTATAAAGTAGGATAGTAAATACAAATATTGACAGACATTGCCTTATTTTATAAAGTAGGATAGCAAATACAAATATTGACAGACATTGCCTTATTTTATAAAGTAGGATAGTAAATACAAATATTGACAGGCATTGCCTTATTTTATAAAGTAGGATAGTAAATACAAATATTGACAGACATTGCCTTATTTTATAAAGTAGGATACTAAATACAAATATTGACAGACATTGCCTTATTTTATAAAGTAGGATAGTAAATACAAATATTGACAGACATTGCCTTATTTTATAAAGTAGGATAGCAAATACAAATATTGACAAACATCGCCTTATTTTATAAAGTAGGATAGCAAATACAAATATTGACAAACATTGCCTTATTTTATAAAGTAGGATAGCAAATACAAATATTGACAGACATTGCCTTATTTTATAAAGTAGGATAGCAAATACAAATATTGACAAACATTGCCTTATTTTATAAAGTAGGATAGTAAATACAAATATTGACAGACATTGCCTTATTTTATAAAGTAGGATAGCAAATAAAAATATTGACAAACATCGCCTTATTTTATAAAGTAGGATAGCAAATGCAAATATTGACAAACATCACCTTATTTTATAAAGTAGGATAGCAAATACAAATATTGATAAACATTGTCTTATTTTATAAAGTAGAATAGCAAACAAAAATATTGACAAACATTGCCTTATTTTATAAAGTATGATAGTAAATACAAATATTGATAACATTGTCTTATTTTATAAAGTAGAATAGCAAACAAAAATATTGTTGCGAATATGGAATTTGGCCTCCATATCCGCTTGTAAATATTCCCCTATTTTCCCCAATACTCCCCAACTATCCCCAATCCCCCATTCCCTAGTCCCATTGTCTGTAAACAACAATCAGTAGAGCCGACCTTCCCCTTATTCCCCCATTAAATGTCGTGCCCAGGTCCACCGCACCACACGTAGACAACTTTCGGACATCTTGCTAGTTATTCTTAGTCTATGTCAGTTAAGGCCTCGTTTCCATTAATTATGACTCTTCGTTGCACCAGAATGTGATTATATGGCACCAGTAGTGAGTTTAGGACCTTTCCCATACCTCCTCCCATCTTCTTCCCCGTCTACAACAACAGAGGGGCACGGCGCTGCGCGGGGGGGAGTGTGCGTCCTCCCACCGGCTCGGTTCGCCGCCATCGACAATGCGCTCCAGACGATGCGCTCCAGACCATGCGCTCCACGGGGTTACCACGAAGGGGCTCCTTGTCAGCTCCTCGTCAAGGGCGGAGCCTGGTAAACCCCCCGCACGCACCCAATGAGAAGCAACGTGCCGATTCCACGAGGCGGAGCTAACGAGCCGAGGGCGTGTCACTCCCCGCCGGATATACGCGGCCACGCGCCGGATGTGACGTCAGATGCGCCCCCAGCTTGAGACGAAAAGACGCCACTTCGAGCGCTGTGCAACCTTCCGCATCTCTGGACCGGACCGGGTCGATCCTGCCCTGAGCCCAGGAGGACCTGGAGCCATCGACAACCGCTTTCCTGCCATCAACCCCCGTGTGAGTCAGCCTTGTCCCGTTTGCCTGTCGTCTGTTGGGGAATAATATAAGATTGTGTCTAAGTGCTTGTCTTTCTATGTTGTACCTCTCGTCCCTGTAATCTGACCTTCCGCACGAATATAATCTCCTCCGGAGGTCTTGAGAACCGTATCCCTGGTGTCTGTCATTATAATTCAGCCGTGTGTCTTCTTTTTCCTTATTGAGCCAGCGTGGCGCGGCTTCGTCAACGTTCGAGTACAATCGGGTAATTTGTGCGGACACGACGGCCATTCCGCTCGGCCCACCTTAACATCAAAGTCGTGTCTGTAACAATTGGTTGTCAGGAGTTGGATTCGAACCTGGGACTAAATTTATTTAGCCCAAATTTTGGACACCAATTGTGTTAGTACGGTAACAATTGGTGTCGAGGAGTGAGATTCGGACCCGGGACTAAATTAGTTAGGCCCAAATTTTGGGAGGGAAAATCGAGCCGGAGCGCGTACGGCGCTCGACCAAATCGATCCGGAGCGCGGTCCCGCGGTTACTGCGCTCGACGAAATTATAACAGCAAAATTTGGATTGGTGTTACGAAACTCGAATTTTGAAAGTCGCGCTATGGCGGATCAAGACGGCTGGGGTCCGGTAGGGGAGAGTGAAGCAGGGTCGGTCCAGGACCAAATTGAGGGACATGAGGGACAGGAGGAGAGCGAAGCAGTGAGGGCGGCAGGGTCGCAAAATAGCGTTGTCACGCACGAGGTGGCCACGGCGTCCACGCCCGCGACCGTAGCAGTGACGCTGGTGGATTGGAACCTTTTTTTTATACAAATGAAGGCCCTTATGGCCCAGACTAGTGAGCAAATGAGGGCTGATAGTGAGCGATTGGAGGGCCAAATGGGGGTAATGAGGGACGAAGCGAGGGCTCAGAGTGAGCAAATGGGGGTAATGGGAAACCAAATGGGGGTAATGAGGGACGAAGCGAGGGGTACCAGTGAGGGGTTAGACAATAATTTTAAGGGATTAGACGAGAAATTTGGGAAATTGGACAATAGATTAGGGGAAATACAGGAGGGGTTAACGGGGGTAGAAAACAGAATGGCCGCTCAGGAGAATCAGATAGAGGGAGTGAAAAATGGGTTAGAGGGGTTAGAAAACACCATGGAAGGCAAATTGAGGGACATGAGGGACCAAGCGGAAAGGGAAGTTAACCAAATGGGGCAGCAGATAGAGGGGGTCAGAATGGGGGTAGAAACCAAATTGGATGCTCACAGGGAGGAAATGGAGCAGATGAGGGTGGCATCTGGGCAGGAGATGCAAGTGATGGGAGAGGAGATCAGAAGAGGAGTGAGTGAGGAGGTCGGAGGAGTGCGCGAGGAGGTGAGGCACTGTGAGGAGCACATGGAAAAGGAGGTGAGAAAGGGGACTGTAAAGTTACAAGGGGGCATAGAGGACCTGACGCAGGAGGTGGAACAGCTGACGGAGGGACAAAAAGGACTAACGGAGCAGGTTCAAAGGAACACTGCAGTATTAGGAGGTTTAAAAGCGACACAAAACGACATAAAAAACGACTTAATAGCGACAAAGAGGGAATGTCAGATAGTACGTGAGGGACTGACAACGAGGTTGGACGAGGTGATAGAGGTAATGGAGACGAAGGACCGGCAGGTGAGGACGCACATGGAAACGGTCAAGGTAGCCTTGGAGGACGAGCTTGAGGAGACGTACCGGGGAATAAAAGAGGTGAGGCACAAATTAGAAGAAGTGGAAGAAGGGGTGAGCGAAATTAAGAAGCGACGGAGAGGGGATAACAAAGAGATAAAAGAGGAGATAAAAGAATTGGTCCAAAGTCTGTGTTTGGATCGTGATGTGCTCGTTAACCGGATGAGGGATTCGCAGGTGATGGAGGAGAAGCGAAGAGGAAGAGGACCCGGTGTAAGTGGTGACCAATATGGTCGTGCGTATGATGCGCCAGGTGATTTAAGAGGCTTGGGGGTCGAGATAGACCCGGGTGTTCGTGAGAGGCCGTTGGTGAAGTGTGCGACAGGTCTGGTGTGCGAAAATGGAGGTGTGCAAGAAAGTCCGACTCTGGGGTGTGTGAGGAAAAAGTTCGTGCCAAGGAGTGAGTGTGCTGGCGAGAGTGAGTCGGTCGTAGCGCGTGTGCGAGGGAGCACGTGGAAGCGCGGGGTGGTGAGTGTTACAGAGGGTGTGACGGGAGAGTGTGCGCAAGAGTGTGCGCGAGAAAGGTGTGTGACGGACAGGTGCATGAGGAAAGAGTGCGCTGTCAGAAGTAAGGAAGAGTGTCCACCTGTGGTGAGTGTTACAGAGGGTGTAACGGGAGAGTGTGCGCGAGAAAGGTGTGTGACGGACAGGTGCATGAGGAAAGAGTGCGCTGTCAGAAGTAAGGAAGAGTGTCCACCTGTGGTGAGTGTTACAGAGGGTGTAACGGGAGAGTGTGCGCGAGAAAGGTGTGTGACGGACAGGTGCATGGGGAAAGAGTGCGCTGTCAAGAGTAAGGGTGAGTGCGCTGTCAAGAGTGGAGGTGAGAGTAGTTTGAGTGGCACGGAGCGTGAGTTGGTTGTGACAGGTGAGCGAGGATGTACACCTGGGATGGAAGGATGCACACCTGGAATGGTAGAGCGTGAGTGGGAATGCACGCTGGAGTTGGTGGTGAGGCACGTGGTTGGGTGTGCGAATGAGAGCACACCTGTGATTGTCACAGAGGAGGTGACCGAGGAGGGGGCGCGAAGAGGTGTATTGGTGAGGTGTGCGAGCGACGAATGTGTGCCAAAGTGTTCGGTGGTCAGGTGTGTGACCAAGGCTGTGAGTGGAATGAGTGTACCTGGGTGTGTAAGGAAAGGTACGAGGAGCATGGGCACGGCTGGATGTGTGAGCAAGGAACGGGCTGCGGGGTGTAAGCGTCCAGGTGAAGCATCGACGTTACACGGGTTAGAGGTTAGAGCGACTTTTAGCCGAAGCAGGCCCTCGGTGCGTGCCGGGCCTCGCTTTGAACGGCCGCGTCCAGGCTCCACTAGGCGGAGCTGGCAGCCCGATAGAAAGGGTCGTCATGGCGACCACTTTTTGGTGAGACGTGCCGGCAGGTCGAGATCGGGGCATTGGATGGCTCCGTGCCGAGATGGTGCGTGGGATCTCGGCCCGGGTAAACCTCCTTCCCTGCACCGAATGCGGGATGCACCCAGCCGCTGGCACAGAACAACCAGCATTCATGGCTTGGCTTTACGAAGCCGTGCTTTGGACAGGAATTGGCGCACCGAGAGGTATTAGTGAGTCGACTGGGTGATGAGGTTAGTGTTTTGGACCCAAAATTAGAGAAAAACAAAATTTGATGATTGGCAAGGGATTGGCAGTAGTGATTGGCAGATGATGGGTAGTGATTGGCAAATTTTTGATTTGTTGAAATTTGATGTGCAAAATTGGTAGTGAGAGACCCCCGATGTGGTGGGATGGCATCCCTGCCACCCTTCCCATGAGGGGGGCAAAGGAGCAATAGTTTATGGGGTGTATGGCAGCGAAAACTAGCCCGGGTGGGTTAGGTTATATTGATAGGGATCTAGAGAAGATGACCTTAGGTGACGTTAAGTTTAGTTAGTGACTGATACCTGTAGTAGGGACGCAGGTAGATTAGTGTGGATGATAATGACGTGGGAGCGCAATAGTTTAAAGGGACGACTGGGAAGCGCAAGTTTCAGAAGGGAGTAGTTAGCTGAGATGATGCCGTGTGTGTGAGGATGGAACAGGTGTGATTGCACAGGTGTGCAATTGGACAGGTGTGTGGAGCAGTGTATGAGTAGTGAGTGTGTGGATCAGCGCGAATGCGCTTGGGGAGAGAAGGGTGCAGGTGGCACCAAGTGTGAGAGCACAGGTGTGCAAGTACAGGTGTGTGGAGAGAGTTGGAGTAAGTGGTACGGAGTGGTGTGCATGGTGCGAAGGTGTGGATGGGGGAAGAGTGGACCCCTTTCACGAATACCCGGGGCGGGTAGTGTAAGTGTTAGGTAGAGGGTATAGGTAAATTGTGGTTGGATATTGGCACTTGTGGTGCGGTTGCAGAATGGTGTTGTGAATGGGTGCATTAGTGTTGTGGAAATGGCTGGGCGTGTAGCCTGTTAGTGTGTGTAGTTGGTTGGGCACTCCACCACTGTGAGGATGTCGGCCAGGTGAGGCCGCAGGTGGGCTCTGGGAGCCGGTAGAGTTGTGGATGGGGCCCGAGGATCCGGAGGATGGACCCGGGTAGCCCAGTGCCAGAGAGGGCACCGAGTGGGGAGAGTGCCAGAGGGCCTTCCCCTGGTAGTTAGGTTAGGGTAAGGAGCAGGTAAGCTCGGAGGCAACTGCAGTGGTGGAGGTGTGCAGGTGGGTAGACCCACTGGGAGAGGTACACGTCGCAGCCCAGAAATTGTACGAGGGCACCGGGAGATGAATCGGGGGAGTGAGACCCCAAATTGAAAAGCACCACAGTTTGGCCAATGGGAATTGGTTTTTAGAACCCATAGTGTAAGAGGGCCAATGGTTTGGCCGGAGAAAGACCCCGGGTAGTGTAAAGTTGTTAAAGTCATTTAGGAAATAGTTAGGATTGATGAACCTGTCGCACCATACGCAGCCACTTACCTGTGGTGATGATGATGACTCCACACCTGTGTTTTCTTTGTTTTGTTGCAGGAGATGAATCGCTGTGTGGATTTGTGAGACGCATCACGACGTGGATGAGACATTGGGGTGATTCCATCTCTCCCTCCCTAGGAGGGACTGATGATGAATTGGTAATGGCAAATTTTGATGTGCAGTTGGAGATGGCAAATTTTGATGAGAGTTGAAAATGGCAAATTTGATTGGTTAGGAGGGAGAGAAGACGAATTTGGTTTATGGGAGGAACGGGGAAGACAGTAGGGATGTTTGTTGATTTGTAAAGTAGATGTTTATGGGTAGTGTTGTGTTTTGTGGATACAGTAAGGGGTAAGGGAGGGGCCATGTAGGTTACCTGGTGGGGGGGGGGGCGTACGATAGGAACGTACCTGTCTCACCTGGTTCCCATGTGCCCCCAGTGTGCATCACCTTACATTGCGTGCACTTTTGCGCCCTTACCACCTTACTCACTTGTCTGCTTCTTTTGTCTCCCACCTCCGAGGATCTGGCTTTGGGGTAGAGAGAGAGGAGAGAGAGGTGCTGGCTGCGCAGTTGTGGGCCTGCACTTTCGCTGTTTGCTGCCGGGATCGATACACCATATGGACGGCAATGTTTGTGGCCACCCACAATGGACCGCAGTTCGTTTGCGGCCAAGCACCACCCGGGGATGGACCTATGGGTCAACGTGGCACCTATGCCATACAGGTGAACCACTTTTAGTTAACACCAAGTGCACCACAAGAAGAGCAAGAGACACCTGCAGGGTTAGGGGTTGTCGAATTTATTTTTATTCCAATGAACAATGGTGACTGCACTGACTGTGTGGTGGGGTGGTGCTTTTGATGCTGGGAAAGGGTGCTCTGCACGTTATTAAAGGCCGTCGGCCACAGAGCACTCGTGGGTTGGTGTATCGATGCTGGCAAGCGCGCTCTCTCTATGCATAACATCTGCATGTGTTCCTCCAAAAACAGGTCCTGGATCGTAGTGTAAATATCAGCGTAGTCTTGTGTAAATAATGCTCCCTACCGGCTGTATGTTTAGTTTGAGAATTCTTTCCGGATTCGGTTATCCTGTGGGTGTGTTTCTGAGAGGAGAAGGGTGCAACGTCGCAGGGGGACATATTTACTCATTTGTGAATATCTGTAAAACTGTCGCACTCAGGGTAGAGTTAATAGTAGAGGGAACTACATTGCGTGCCACACTAAAGTAGGTAAAAATTTATCGGGTCGGGACGCCCCGAGGGTAGAGAAGGGTGCAATGTTGCGAATATGGAATTTGGCCTCCATATCTGCTTGTAAATATTCCCCTATTTTCCCCAATACTCCCCAACTATCCCCAATCCCCCATTCCCTAGTCCCATTGTCTGTAAACAACAATCAGTAGAGCCGACCTTCCCCTTATTCCCCCATTAAATGTCGTGCCCAGGTCCACCGCACCACACGTAGACAACTTTCGGACATCTTGCTAGTTATTCTTAGTCTATGTCAGTTAAGGCCTCGTTCCCATTAATTATGACTCTTCGTTGCACCAGAATGTGATTATATGGCACCAGTAGTGAGTTTAGGACCTTTCCCATACCTCCTCCCATCTTCTTCCCCGTCTACAACAACAGAGGGGCACGGCGCTGCGCGGGGGGGAGTGTGCGTCCTCCCACCGGCTCGGTTCGCCGCCATCGACAATGCGCTCCAGACGATGCGCTCCAGACCATGCGCTCCACGGGGTTACCACGAAGGGGCTCCTTGTCAGCTCCTCGTCAAGGGCGGAGCCTGGTAAACCCCCCGCACGCACCCAATGAGAAGCAACGTGCCGATTCCACGAGGCGGAGCTAACGAGCCGAGGGCGTGTCACTCCCCGCCGGATATACGCGGCCACGCGCCGGATGTGACGTCAGATGCGCCCCCAGCTTGAGACGAAAAGACGCCACTTCGAGCGCTGTGCAACCTTCCGCATCTCTGGACCGGACCGGGTCGATCCTGCCCTGAGCCCAGGAGGACCTGGAGCCATCGACAACCGCTTTCCTGCCATCAACCCCCGTGTGAGTCAGCCTTGTCCCGTTTGCCTGTCGTCTGTTGGGGAATAATATAAGATTGTGTCTAAGTGCTTGTCTTTCTATGTTGTACCTCTCGTCCCTGTAATCTGACCTTCCGCACGAATATAATCTCCTCCGGAGGTCTTGAGAACCGTATCCCTGGTGTCTGTCATTATAATTCAGCCGTGTGTCTTCTTTTTCCTTATTGAGCCAGCGTGGCGCGGCTTCGTCAACGTTCGAGTACAATCGGGTAATTTGTGCGGACACGACGGCCATTCCGCTCGGCCCACCTTAACATCAAAGTCGTGTCTGTAACAATATTGACAAACATTGCCTTATTTTATAAAGTATGATAGTAAATACAAATATTGACAAACATCGCCTTATTTTATAAAGTAGGATAGCAAATACAAATATCGACAAACATTGCCTTATTTTATAAAGTAGGATAGCAAATACAAATATTGACAGACATTGCCTTATTTTATAAAGTAGGATAGCAAATACAAATATTGACAAACATCGCCTTATTTTATGAAGTAGGATAGTAAATACAAATATTGACAGACATTGCCTTATTTTATAAAGTAGGATAGCAAATAAAAATATTGACAAACATTGCCTTATTTTATAAAGTATGATAGTAAATACAAATATTGACAAACATTGCCTTATTTTATAAAGTAGGATAGTAAATACTAATATTGACAAACATTGCCTTATTTTATAAAGTAGGATAGCAAATACAAATATTGACAGACATTGCCTTATTTTATAAAGTAGGATAGCAAATACAAATATTGACAAACATCGCCTTATTTTATGAAGTAGGATAGTAAATACAAATATTGACAGACATTGCCTTATTTTATAAAGTAGGATAGCAAATAAAAATATTGACAAACATTGCCTTATTTTATAAAGTATGATAGTAAATACAAATATTGATAAACATTGCCTTATTTTATAAAGTAGAATAGCAAATAAAAATATTGATAAACATTGTCTTATTTTATAAAGTAGGATAGCAAACAAAAATATTGACAAACATTGCCTTATTTTATAAAGTAGAACAGCAAACAAAAATATTGACAAACATTGCCTTATTTTATAAAGTATGATAGTAAATACAAATATTGACAAACATTGCCTTATTTTATAAAGTAGAATAGCAAATAAAAATATTGACAGACATTGTCTTATTTTATAAAGTAGAATAGCAAACAAAAATATTGACAAACATTGCCTTATTTTATAAAGTATGATAGTAAATACAAATATTGACAAACATTGCCTTATTTTATAAAGTATGATAGTAAATACAAATATTGACAAACATTGCCTTATTTTATAAAGTAGATTAGCAAATAAAAATATTGACAAACATTGCCTTATTTTATAAAGTATGATAGTAAATACAAATATTGACAAACATTGCCTTATTTTATAAAGTCGAATAGCAAATAAAAATATTGACAAACATTGCCTTATTTTATAAAGTATGATAGTAAATACAAATATTGATAAACATTGTCTTATTTTATAAAGTAGAATAGCAAATAAAAATATTGACAAACATTGCCTTTTTTTTTTTTTTTTTTTTTGTATACAAGATCGAGGCTCGTGAAAGAGCGAACAGTAATCACACACAAAGACAAACCGACACATAAAACATATAACATCGGGAGCGGTAGACAAGATGGGGAGAGAGGGGGAAGGCCACAAACACAACATTTGAGAGCAGGGACCGAGAGACATGGAGACATCGAGAGATCTGAGAGAGGGCGAGGGCTTTGGGGGGGGGGGCATGGGAAGGGGGCGGTGGGAGAGGTATAAAACATATGGACACTGCCAGGACTTCCAGGAAAGAAGTTGGAATTTCAAACAAGGTCGATCTGGGGTGAATTAGCGGGGGTAGAAAAGATCAAGGTTTTGGATGGGGGAAGATAAGAGATGGTGGTGAACAGCTGTTTTAAAGACCTGGAGGGAGGAGTGGGATTGAAGGGAGTGAGGGAGTTTGTTCCAGAGGCGGGAGAAAAGAGGAATGAAAGAGTGAAGGTGAGCAGAGAGCCGAGATTTCGGCAGTTTAACCATCAGAGGGTTGCTGGCAGATCTTGTGCGACCTGTAGGAATATTTGGGGGACAGAGCACAGAGAGAGCTGGGGGTGCAAGGCCGGAGAGGAGTCGGTAGAAGACAGAAAGACCACCTACCTGCCTCCTGCGGTGAGTGAGTGAAAGGCCCTCAGAGATAGCTTCATCGCGGGAGATTCCAATAATTCTGAAAGCTTTGGTTTCAACAGCGTGAAGCCGAGCTAGGTGTGAGGCTGGAGCACCGGCCCATAGGGGAGAACAGTATTCCATTGAGCTGCGGATGAAAGCCTTGTATGTGGTGAGGTGCTCAGGTGTGCTGAGGAAGGACTTCGCACGACAGAGGATGCCCAGTCGGCGACTGGCTTTGGAGGCCAGCTTGGAAATGTGGTTTTCCCAGAAAGATCATGGCAGATAGTGAGACCCAAAATCTTGAGCGACAGAACTTCTTGGAGAGGATTGTTGAGAAAGTAGATGGGAGGGTTGTCCAGTCGATCTTTTCGGAGAGACATAGTAAGAGTGTGAGATTTGTCAGGATTGAAAGACATGTTCCACTTGTTTGACCAGTCTGTGATTTTGTCCAGGTCTTCAGAGAGTGAGGAGGCAGCAGACTGCCGATCTGAGGGAAGAGGAATGGAGCGGCAGAGAGTGGAGTCATCAGCAAAGAGATAGAGAGGATTTTCGAGAGAGTCAGAGAGATCATTGATGAAGACCAGAAAAAGCACGGGGCCCAGAACACTGCCTTGGGGAACTCCAGCCTGAACAGGAAGAGGAGATGAGAGAAACCCATTCAGGGCCACACGTTGACGACGACTAGAGAGGAAGTCCGCCAGCCATGCGTGGAGATTTCCATGGATACCAAAGGAGGAGAGTTTGGTGAGCAGAGCGGGGTGCCAGACCGTGTCGAAGGCACGTGATATGTCGAGGGAGACAGCTCTAATTTCCTGTTTGGCATTGAGGACCTCCATCCATTGTTGAGACAGCAGAAGCAGCATGTCCAGAGTAGAGTGACCTGGTCTGAAACCAAATTGATGATCAGAGATCAAGCCTTTGGAGAAGAGGAAAGATTTCATATCCGAAGCAATGATGGATTCCATGACTTTGCTGATAATTGGGAGAAGGCTGATTGGTCTGTAGTTGCTAGGATCTGTTTTTGCACCTTTTTTGTGCAAAGCGGTGATGTTGGCTGATTTCCAAGCAGATGGCAGTTGACCTTGATCAAAAGAGAGGGTGAAGAGAACAGAGAGAGGGTGAGATAGAGCAGCAGAGCAGGATTTTAGGACCCGTGGGCTGATGCCGTCGGGTCCAGTTGCAGAATCAGAGTCGAGGGTTGACAGAAACTTTTCCACCTTGTCAGGAGGAAAGGACACGGAGTCCAGGAGCAGCAGGGTACGACTGGGTATGGTGGGTACAGAGAGGGATGGGTTTGGGACACAAGATTTAGAGGCAAGCACAGAGTTGAGGCATTCAGCTTTTTCACGTGCGGAGTCAGCTGTGTAGCCGTTTGAGGTAAGGGAGGGGATGGAGGGGGAACAAACACCAGAAACGGATTTGACCAGACGCCACCAAGATTTGGAAGAGGGAGACAGATAAGAGAGTTCGGTCTTGAGAACGGAGAGATATTGTTTCCTGGCTCTCCTGAGGGTGGACACACACTTGTTTCGGGCTTTGTGAAAGGAAATGAGATTTCCTTCCGTTGGATTTGCTTTCCAGGAGACGAAGGCAAGTTGTTTCTGGGCAACAGCCTCACCACAAGATTCCGTGTACCATGGACGGGAGGAAGGGTATGACAACTGAAGACGAGATGGGATAAATCTGTGCATGAGAGAGAGCAATTTACTTTGGAAGAATTCCCAGGATGAGTTGATGTCAGAGGTGGTAGAGATGGGAGACCAGTCCAGATGATTGATGGCTGCTTGAAGACCGTGCCTTATTTTATAAAGTAGGATAGCAAATACAAATATTGACAGACATTGCCTTATTTTATAAAGTAGGATAGCAAATACAAATATTGACAAACATTGCCTTATTTTATAAAGTAGGATAGCAAATAAAAATATTGACAAACATTGCCTTATTTTATAAAGTATGATAGTAAATACAAATATTGATAAACATTGTCTTATTTTATAAAGTAGAATAGCAAATAAAAATATTGACAGACATTGCCTTATTTTATAAAGTAGGATAGCAAATAAAAATATTGACAAACATTGCCTTATTTTATAAAGTATGATAGTAAATACAAATATTGACAAACATTGCCTTATTTTATAAAGTAGAATAGCAAATAAAAATATTGACAAACATTGCCTTATTTTATAAAGTATGATAGTAAATACAAATATTGACAAACATTGCCTTATTTTATAAAGTAGGATAGTAAATACAAATATTGACAAACATTGCCTTATTTTATAAAGTATGATAGTAAATACAAATATTGACAAACATTGCCTTATTTTATAAAGTAGAATAGCAAATAAAAATATTGACAAACATTGCCTTATTTTATAAAGTATGATAGTAAATACAAATATTGACAAACATTGCCTTATTTTATAAAGTAGAATAGCAAATAAAAATATTGACAAACATTGCCTTATTTTATAAAGTATGATAGTAAATACAAATATTGACAAACATTGCCTTGTTTTATAAAGTAGGATAGTAAATACAAATATTGACAAACATTGCCTTATTTTATAAAGTAGGATAGCAAATAAAAATATTGACAAACATTGCCTTATTTTATAAAGTATGATAGTAAATATAAATATTGACAAACATTGCCTTATTTTATAAAGTAGGATAGTAAATACAAATATTGACAAACATTGCCTTATTTTATAAAGTATGATAGTAAATACAAATATTGACAAACATTGCCTTGTTTTATAAAGTATGATAGTAAATACAAATATTGACAAACATTACCTTATTTTATAAAGTAGGATAGTAAATACAAATATTGACAAACATTGCCTTATTTTATAAAGTATGATAGTAAATACAAATATTGACAAACATTGCCTTATTTTATAAAGTATGATAGTAAATACAAATATTGACAAACATTGCCTTATTTTACAAAATAGAATAGCAAATAAAAATATTGACAAACATTGCCTTATTTTATAAAGTAGAATAGCAAATAAAAATATTGACAAACATTGCCTTATTTTATAAAGTATGATAGTAAATACAAATATTGACAAACATTGCCTTATTTTATAAAGTAGAATAGCAAATAAAAATATTGACAAACATTGCCTTATTTTATAAAGTATGATAGTAAATACAAATATTGATAAACATTGCCTTATTTTATAAAGTAGAATAGCAAATATAAATATTGACAAACATTGCCTTATTTTATAAAGTATGATAGTAAATACAAATATTGACAAACATTGCCTTATTTTATAAAGTAGAATAGCAAATATAAATATTGACAAACATTGCCTTATTTTATAAAGTATGATAGTAAATACAAATATTGACAAACATTGCCTTATTTTATAAAGTAGAATAGCAAATAAAAATATTGACAAACATTGCCTTATTTTATAAAGTATGATAGTAAATACAAATATTGACAAACATTGCCTTATTTTATAAAGTAGAATAGCAAATAAAAATATTGACAAACATTGCCTTATTTTATAAAGTATGATAGTAAATACAAATATTGATAAACATTGCCTTATTTTATAAAGTAGAATAGCAAATACAAATATTGACAAACATTGCTTTATTTTATAAAGTAGGATAGCAAATACAAATATTGACAAACATTGCTTTATTTTATAAAGTAGAATAGCAAATAAAAATATTGACAAACATTGCCTTATTTTATAAAGTATGATAGTAAATACAAATATTGACAAACATTGCCTTATTTTATAAAGTAGAATAGCAAATAAAAATATTGACAAACATTGCCTTATTTTATAAAGTATGATAGTAAATACAAATATTGATAAACATTGCCTTATTTTATAAAGTATGATAGTAAATACAAATATTGACAAACATTGCCTTATTTTATAAAGTAGAATAGCAAATAAAAATATTGACAAACATTGCCTTATTTTATAAAGTATGATAGTAAATACAAATATTGATAAACATTGCCTTATTTTATAAAGTAGAATAGCAAATATAAATATTGACAAACATTGCCTTATTTTATAAAGTATGATAGTAAATACAAATATTGACAAACATTGCCTTATTTTATAAAGTAGAATAGCAAATAAAAATATTGACAAACATTGCCTTATTTTATAAAGTATGATAGTAAATACAAATATTGACAAACATTGCCTTATTTTATAAAGTAGGATAGTAAATACAAATATTGACAAACATTGCCTTATTTTATAAAGTATGATAGTAAATACAAATATTGACAAACATTGCCTTATTTTATAAAGTAGAATAGCAAATAAAAATATTGACAAACATTGCCTTATTTTATAAAGTATGATAGTAAATACAAATATTGACAAACATTGCCTTATTTTATAAAGTAGAATAGCAAATAAAAATATTGACAAACATTGCCTTATTTTATAAAGTATGATAGTAAATACAAATATTGACAAACATTGCCTTGTTTTATAAAGTAGGATAGTAAATACAAATATTGACAAACATTGCCTTATTTTATAAAGTAGGATAGCAAATAAAAATATTGACAAACATTGCCTTATTTTATAAAGTATGATAGTAAATATAAATATTGACAAACATTGCCTTATTTTATAAAGTAGGATAGTAAATACAAATATTGACAAACATTGCCTTATTTTATAAAGTATGATAGTAAATACAAATATTGACAAACATTGCCTTGTTTTATAAAGTATGATAGTAAATACAAATATTGACAAACATTACCTTATTTTATAAAGTACGATAGTAAATACAAATATTGACAAACATTGCCTTATTTTATAAAGTATGATAGTAAATACAAATATTGACAAACATTGCCTTATTTTATAAAGTATGATAGTAAATACAAATATTGACAAACATTGCCTTATTTTACAAAATAGAATAGCAAATAAAAATATTGACAAACATTGCCTTATTTTATAAAGTAGAATAGCAAATATAAATATTGACAAACATTGCCTTATTTTATAAAGTATGATAGTAAATACAAATATTGACAAACATTGCCTTATTTTATAAAGTAGAATAGCAAATATAAATATTGACAAACATTGCTTTATTTTATAAAGTATGATAGTAAATACAAATATTGACAAACATTGCCTTATTTTATAAAGTAGAATAGCAAATAAAAATATTGACAAACATTGCCTTATTTTATAAAGTATGATAGTAAATACAAATATTGACAAACATTGCCTTATTTTATAAAGTAGAATAGCAAATAAAAATATTGACAAACATTGCCTTATTTTATAAAGTATGATAGTAAATACAAATATTGATAAACATTGCCTTATTTTATAAAGTAGAATAGCAAATACAAATATTGACAAACATTGCTTTATTTTATAAAGTAGGATAGCAAATACAAATATTGACAAACATTGATTTATTTTATAAAGTAGAATAGCAAATAAAAATATTGACAAACATTGCCTTATTTTATAAAGTATGATAGTAAATACAAATATTGACAAACATTGCCTTATTTTATAAAGTAGAATAGCAAATAAAAATATTGACAAACATTGCCTTATTTTATAAAGTATGATAGTAAATACAAATATTGATAAACATTGCCTTATTTTATAAAGTATGATAGTAAATACAAATATTGACAAACATTGCCTTATTTTATAAAGTAGAATAGCAAATAAAAATATTGACAAACATTGCCTTATTTTATAAAGTATGATAGTAAATACAAATATTGATAAACATTGCCTTATTTTATAAAGTAGAATAGCAAATATAAATATTGACAAACATTGCCTTGTTTTATAAAGTATGATAGTATATACAAATATTGACAAACATTGCCTTATTTTATAAAGTAGGATCGTAAATACAAATATTGACAAACATTGCCTTATTTTATAAAGTAGGATATAGGCCATGGGCTACCTAGACCCGTGGTGCAACCCCCCCGCCCCCCCCCCCCCACCAACCTACCACCCAAGGTTTTTTTTTAAGCCTTGGGGTGTCCTGAACACGAAATTGAATGTTAACAGTGAAAACATAGGGACGAACTTTCTGTTTTGACCACTTGAATGGAGATACCCTCAATCGCGTTTTGGTGTTTTCGCGTCGAACAACATTAGGGGGTATGGTTACCTCTAGCTCTGCCTTATCCGTTCTATTTCACCAATCTGTAAGTGGGGTATACCATTGGAAAGGGTATTGAATTTCCCTTCCGATGGTATATTGCTCTTTAAGATATAAGGTATACTTATCCCTCTATGTTCGCCCAAACGTAATTTTTTATCGACAAGTCCTCAAATCTCTCGATAAACCCCCCATTCAAGGACAAAAACATTATTAATCAGTTTTTTTCACAAATTGGCACCCATTGATGATGTGTATTTCTTGTATATATGCATTTTATCATATCTAGGTGCAATTTGGAATTTTCAGTACCACATAATTGGAACAACAAGGAAAGTCCAAGATGGCCGCCAACGCGATTCATAGAATTCATGTTTCCTCCAACACTCTTTACGATTATTCGCCATACAGTTTTTGTTTTCAGTTATATCTCCTGTTGTACATGTGAAAATATAGTTAAGTTCTACACAGGCAATTCTGAAAGGACTTCGTCACAGGTTAGTTAAGTTTTTACTAATACATGTCGTGTGACATGGCTATGAAAATTCACACAATTGTAGTTAAGTTTCAATTTCCAGTGTACCATTCAACCAAGTGAATATATACGTCTCCTGATTCTCTTACCTTGGTTTTACACATAAATACTAAATATGACACATATATTTGATTGTCTTCTGTTTCTAAATATGACTTTAAACGTGTCTTTTCAGGTCCAGTGTGAATGCACCAAATGACGCAGCCTGATCATGTCTGATCCTACTGACCCCTCCACGCCGATGGAGACTGGTCCACCTCCCCAGAAAAAAACACGACACGATAGTGGTTCTACAAGTAATGAAGCAACACAGACACATAAACATATACCCGAATGCATTGTCCATGTTCCAGGATTAAAGTATGGACCACTTCAGCTTCTTTCGAGCACCAGTACCGCCGAGAACAAATTGTCGAAGTTGCAGGACATCAGACAAAGACGGCTTTCTCAACCAGTGGATTCTACACACAGGATGAAAGGATCATGTGATCTAATACCCAGTACCCTGTCAGACCATCATGGTTATCACCGACAATGTTACCAACGCTTCACTATGAATCTGGATCGCCTGCAACCATCTGAACCATCTGACCCACTTGAAACAGGTACTGCCCCCAGAACAAGTCAGTCGTCTGAACGTGATCGCGTACTCTTCAACCCCGACTGTTTATTTTGTAAGTCTGAAGGGAGGAAGAAGATCAAATCAAGTGGATCGTGGACATCAGAAGGTTTGTCAATGTTTGAATTTGACGGAGGGAAAAATGTTGTCGCGTCAGCTGAGGAGCGAAGTGATGAGAGCTTGCTACGTCGGATCAGAGGGCATGACCTGTTCGCATGCGAGGCCAAATATCACAAGTCCTGTTGGGCCAAATATGTACAGAAGCCGCAAAAGTGGAGAAGCACTGACGATGAACAGCTTAAGAGGCAAGCTGACATGGAGAAGGCACACGGAGAAGCATTCAAGGCTGTCTGTAGCATACTGGACACAGATGTCCTCGAAAAGAAACAAATTCTGAAACTAACGGATTTACGCAACATTTACATATCATCCCTGCAGGATTCGCAATACCCTAATCCAGAATACAGGAGCGAAAACCTGAAAATAAAGCTGCAGACGCATGATCAATACAAGGACAAACTATCATTCTGTAACATGGGCTGCTACAAATCATTCATAGTGTACACTGTACAGCTCCACTATCGACATGGATACAGCTGTGAAGCATGCCTACGAGCTTGGATCCACTGACCTGGTCAAGGAAGCGGGATCCCATCTACACCAGTTGATCTTGGATGGATTCGCAAAATCACCTGAGTTGAAATGGCCCCCAACAGCTCAACATTTGGGGAATCTTGCAGTTGACATTCCATCGGATCTCCAAACATTTCTTAGCTACGTACTGGCTGGAAAGGCAACCACATCCACAAGGAAATCACAGAGACTTGTATACTCCATTGGTCAGGACATATGTCGAGCGGCAACGAACGGGTCCTGGAAACAGCCTAAGCACATACTAATCTGTATGACGTTATGTCATTTATTTAGAAGCGAGAGGTTGATTACGCTACTAAACCGGATGGGCCACAGTGAGAACTACTCGTTCTCATTAGAGCTTGAGACAGCTATTGCACGAGCTGTTGAGGAAACCTCCAGCCTCTTATCCACTGAAATCATTCGGTCTCCAGCAGCACCTGCAGTCTTTCACTCAGAATTCGACAATTTTGACCAACTGCTGAATGATTTGACGGGAATGGGTTCCATACATACGGCGCATGGGATCATGCTGCAGGACATCGAAGGAGACCCTGCAGATTATGGTGGAACTCGTCCGTCCATACCGTCCGTTACCAAGACCACACAACGCTCTTTGAAACTCAACAAAGCTGACCTACCAGAGTGCTATGTAACCAAGCGTAGAAGCCCCCAAATTGCCATTCAGCAACTCACTTGTCCTGGAGCAGATGAGGCCTTGAGGGATGCAAACCTGTGTCATTTGATATGGGTGCTGATCAGGATGCAACACCAAAGCACACAACAAGAGGTACCTGGATGGACAGGATTCATCTCTCAGACTGGGAAGACGCCCACAAAGCTGACCACGATTGACTATTATCCCGTTATACCAAATCCAATCACAGACTACAAGACTGTCCAGGAGTGCTTAAGGTATGCCGAGGAAGCAACAAAAGAAGTCAATCAGCAATATGTCATCACAACGTTTGACCTAGGCATCTGTATGAAGGCCTACCCTCTCATATGGAACAACCCGACCAGGTATGAAAAACACATACTCCTGATAGGGACATTTCATCTGGCCTGTGCATACCTCAGAATACTTGGAAAGAAGATGTGTGGATCCGGTCTAGCTGACATCTTACTAGAAGCAGGTCTGATAGCTTCTGGATCACTAAACGGTGTACTGTCTGGCAAACACTATGACAGAGCCATGCATTGTCATAAGGTACTGCTTGAATGCATGGAGCGCTTGCTGTTGGAGCAGTACATGGTGAGTCGAAGCGATGGCGAGCTCTTTCAATCCTTACCTGATGAATCCCAGAGGAAGCTGACTGACTTGGTCCAATATCCCAAACTCAGATAGCTTGGAGGCTGTATTATCTGACGGAGCAATCATCACCTACACACAAGGTTATGCTCAATATCGCACAGACGTTCGAGATGGTAAACTTGGGAAAACAGCACAGTTGTGGCTCTCCTATATGGATCACGTTTGGCTGGTACTATCTCTCACACAGTCAGTGAAGAACAATGATTTCCTCTTGTACGCTCAGTGTCTCCATCTGATGGCAGATTTATTCTTCAGCTATGGAGGACAAAACTATGCTAGGTATCTGACCTATTTCTCCACCTTCATGGCCAACATCGAGCTTTCCCATCCAGGAGCAACCCCGCTGATCAAGAGGGGAGCCATTAGCGTAGCCCGATCGTTCGTGCCAGGGAACCGGTGTGCTGTCGATAAAACAATCGAGGAAACTTTTATGAAGCACGCTAAGTCACACGGCGGTGCAGGAGGAAGCGGTGCCGGTGTATCTGGTCCACTGACGAACTACGACTCCTACCAGAGATGGGTACGAACAACACATGCCAGGGCACAGTATGTGAACACCACTCTTAACATGGCAGACATGCTGACAGAATCAACCGAGGGCACCAAGCACCACGATGTCCGTCCAGCAGAGATCACAAGAAGTGAGAAATGTGTTACGAAGACGCAAGAGGCGGTAGAGAGCTTCCTAAATCCGTTTACTGTGGATGCCGGTGATCATCTTTTGATTCTGTCTTCTGGGGCTTCAGCGACGGTTGATGTAGAAAAGGATGTTCTCCAAGCAGAGGAGAGGGGAATAGAAGCAAAAGATGCCTTCATTGCATCTCGTCTGAGGACAGGAACAGACTTCTTCGAGCCTGTCAAGCGCCTCAACCTCAAGACCTTGGGTGATATGAGTAAGAAGACGAAGGTGACCTCATCGACAAACAAAGTGACGCAGTACAAGCAGCAAGGAAATATGGCGTTCCAGTTGTTTGTCAAATCACAGAATCAAGGATTGCAACTTGACCTTAAGGTGTTAATGACGCACCCGTTGACACCTGTACCATATAGCATCGGAACCGCTGATGGGTTTCTAGCTAAAACAGCCAAGTCTAAGGGCTTTGAGTATCTGACCAAGGGCTGTACTGACGCCTGTATACCTCCTACTGATGAAACGCTGACAATCCATGATGGAAACGCTTGCTTCTATTACTTGAAGGAGATCCCAAGTAACTTCAGTCAGATCGGCTCCAGGGTCTTTGACATGATGTCAAAAAAGAGGGATGCAGTGTTCAGCACAGACCAGTACGTTCCCAATTCCGTGAAATCCTTGGAGCGACAAAGAAGAGGCACCAGCGAGAAACTTATCATCAAAGGCGAGTCGACAAAGAAACCACCCGATTGGAAGCTGTTCTTGTCGAATGATCTCAACAAAACTCAGTTCATCCAGCTGCTACGAAAGCTGTGGAGTAAGAATGAGTACGCAGCCAAGTTGCAGGGGAGACGGGTCACACTCATTTGTGAAGGTTCGGCATGTCAATTGACATCGAATGATGGCCGAACAACAGAAGTGACCGATCTGCCTGCACTGACATCATCTCAAGAAGAAACGGACTCGAGAATAATCCTATATTGTGATTATGGAAGAAGCACAGACGACCGATTTGTACGAGTCAAAAGCCCTGACAGCGATGTATTCCATATCCTTCTGCATTATGCACCAAGCATGGACAATGTCACTCTCCTGTTCGACACAGGAACAGGCAACAAACAAAGATTGATTGATGTCAGTGCATTATCACGAGACTACACCCCAGAACACTGTACGGCTCTCATGGCTCTACATGCTTTCAGCGGGTGTGACACGACTAGTGCGTTCAAAGGCCATGGGAAGGTTCAACCTGTGAAGATCCTGCTAAAGATGCCCAAGTACGTTCCAGTTCTCGCAAAACTGGGGGACTCGTGGGATGTGTCTGATGACCTCATCGATGAGCTTGATGCCTTCACATGCGCCATCTATGGCCGACCGAGAGTCTCGAAAGTTGACGACCTGCGGCTGATGAGAATCAATGAGCTTTGCGCAAAAGCGAACTTACTCACCCCATCAAAAAATGTGGATTTGGGTGCACTGCCCCCTTGCCGGCAAAGTCTGATTCAGCATATCCTCAGGGTAAATTACCAGGTCGCCATATGGAAGAGGTCTCATATTGCGATGCCTGACATTCCTGATGCTACAGCTGGACATGGATGGGCGAAAGTTGACGGTAATCTAGAACCACGGTGGTATGATGGCGAGGTACTTCCACAGCAACTCGCAGACATCGCTGTTGCAATGGAGGACTCTGGCGATAACGACACCGACTCGGACAATGATGAGTCACTTCCAGAGGATGAAGACTATGCAGTTGATGATGATGACACCGACAGTGATCAAGTTTGAACAATGGACACTAATTGTTGTGTGGCCATCGCCACTCTCTAGCTGAGTGTACTGTATTGTATTTTTAGACATAACAATGTATAATAATATGTAGCATTACCTATGATCATCCAGAATGTACAGTATGGATATCCATGTACCGTTTGGATAAGACACATACACGTGTAAGGTATAATTTCAATATTTTTTTAAAACTAAACTTGTTTGATCATGACTTGGCTTGGGATCATTTGCTGTTGCTACACAAATGTGGACATGATGTTAATGGAAATGATATATATGTTGAATACATTGTCACAAAACAAATACTAAAACGTTGTTTATTTGTTATGATTAAATCATTACCAATTGCATAGATATACCTACACCAGTTTATATAGACATTTCACTTTCATAAGTCATAAATTGCACAAAAAGCAGGATTGCATGTGTTGAACTTGGAGAAAACATGAATTCCATGAATCGCGTTGGTGGCCATCTTGGATTTTCCTTGTTGTTCCAATTATGTGGAACTGAAAATTCCAAATTGCACCTAGATATGATAAAATGCAAATATACAAGAAATACACATCATCAATGGGTGCCAATTTGTGGAAAAAACTGATTAATAATGTTTTTGTCCTTGAATGGGGGGTTTATCGAGAGATTTGAGGACTTGTCGATAAAAAATACGTTTGGGCGAACATAGAGGGATAAGTATACCTTATATCTTAAAGAGCAATATACCATCGGAAGGGAAATTCAATACCCTTTCCAATGGTATACGCCACTTACAGATTGGTGAAATAGAACGGATAAGGCAGAGCTAGAGGTAACCATACCCCCTAATGTTGTTCGACGCGAAAACACAAAAACGCGATTGAGGGTATCTCCATTCAAGTGGTCAAAACAGAAAGTTCGTCCCTATATTTTCACTGTTAACATTCAATTTCGTGTTCAGGACACCCCAAGGCTTAAAAAAACCTTGGGTGGTAGGTTGGTGGGGGGAGGGGGGGGGTGCACCAGGGGTCTAGGTAGCCCATGGCCTAATAGTAAATACAAATATTGACAAACATTGCCTTATTTTATAAAGTAGGATAGTAAATACAAATATTGACAGACATTGCCTTATTTTATAAAGTAGGATAGTAAATACAAATATTGACAGACATTGCCTCATTTTATAAAGTAGGATAGTAAATACAGATATTGACAAACATTGCCTTATTTTATAAAGTAGGATAGTAAATAGAAATATTGACAAACATTGCCTTATTTTATAAAGTAGGATAGCAAATACAGATATTGACAAACATTGCCTTATTTTATAAAGTCGGATAGTAAATACAAATATTGACAAACATTGCCTTATTTTATAAAGTAGGATAGTAAATACAGATATTGACAGACATTGCCTTATTTTATAAAGTAGGATAGTAAATACAGATATTGACAGACATTGCCTTATTTTATAAAGTAGGATAGTAAATAGAAATATTGACAAACATTGCCTTATTTTATAAAGTAGGATAGCAAATACAAATATTGACAAACATTGCCTTATTTTATAAAGTAGGATAGTAAATACAGATATTGACAGACATTGCCTTATTTTATAAAGTAGGATAGTAAATAGATATATTGACAAACATTGCCTTATTTTATAAAGTAGGATAGTAAATACAAATATTGACAAACATTACCTTATTTTATAAAGTAGGATAGTAAATACAGATATTGACAGACATTGCCTTATTTTATAAAGTAGGATAGTAAATAAAAATATTGACAAACATTGCCTTATTTTATAAAGTAGGATAGTAAATAGAAATATTGACAAACATTGCCTTATTTTATAAAGTAGGATAGTAAATACAGATATTGACAGACATTGCCTTATTTTATAAAGTAGGATAGTAAATACAAATATTGACAGACATTGCCTTATTTTATAAAGTAGGATAGTAAATAGAAATATTGACAAACATTGCCTTATTTTATAAAGTAGGATAGTAAATACAGATATTGACATACATTGCCTTATTTTATAAAGTAGCATAGTAAATACAGATATTGACAGACATTGCCTTATTTTATAGAGTAGGATAGTAAATACAAATATTGACAAACATTGCCTTATTTTATAAAGTAGGATAGTAATTGCAGATTTTGGCAGACATTGCCTTATTTTATAAAGTCGGATAGTAAATACAAATATTGACAAACATTGCCTTATTTTATAAAGTAGGATAGTAAATACAAATATTGACAAACATTGCCTTATTTTATAAAGTAGGATAGTAATTGCAGATTTTGGCAGACATTGCCTTATTTTATAAAGTCGGATAGTAAATACAAATATTGACAAACATTGTCTTATTTTATAAAGTAGGATAGTAAATACAAATATTGACAAACATTGCCTTATTTTATAAAGTAGGATAGTAAATACAAATATTGACAAACATTGCCTCATTTTATAAAGTAGGATAGTAAATACAAATATTGACAAACATTGCCTTATTTTATAAAGTCGGATAGTAAATACAAATATTGACAAACATTGCCTTATTTTATAAAGTCGGATAGTAAATACAAATATTGACAAACATTGCCTTATTTTATAAAGTAGGATAGTAAATACAAATATTGACAAACATTGCCTTATTTTATAAAGTAGGATAGTAATTGCAGATTTTGACAGACATTGCCTTATTTTATAAAGTAGGATAGTAAATGCAGATTTTGACAAACATTGCCTTATTTTATAAAGTAGGATAGTAAATGCAGATTTTGACAAACATTGCCTTATTTTATAAAGTAGGATAGTAAATACAAATATTGACAAACATTGCCTTATTTTATAAAGTAGGATAGTAATTGCAGATTTTGACAGACATTGCCTTATTTTATAAAGTAGGATAGTAAATGCAGATTTTGACAAACATTGCCTTATTTTATAAAGTAGGATAGTAAATGCAGATTTTGACAGACATTGCCTGATTTTATAAAGTAGGATAGTAAATGCAGATTTTGACAAACATTGCCTTATCTATCTATAATGCCAGTAATCTCTGTCTGTGTGTATGTGACCGCTGTTTCTCGACAACTACCGGTCCGATATACTTGAAACTTGCCAGGTATATTGCTGGTGACCTGAGGATGTGCCTTTTCAAGGTTTCATATTAATCGGACAAGTAGTTACCGAGCTATGTCCAAAAAACGATTCAACCAATCAGAGAGCAGCGAGCTATCACGTGTGCCGAACGTGGCGAACAGACTCTGCCTCGGACGGCACATTTGAGAGCGTATTCATTTATTTCACGTTGGCAAACTATGTTGCCGTTAAACTATGTTTTAAAACTAATTAAAACTATTTTGCGATTCATCGTAACTGCGATATGCGACCTTCCGGAGCTCCTGTGAGAGCGTGCGCCATTACGGATAGTAATTCAATTAAAAACATAAAAACATTGTCCCAATTCAAGGTTTCATATTAATCGGAGAAGTAGTTACCGAGCTATGGCGATTTCTTTACCAAACTCCGCAAGCCGTTCGCTTTGGACCAAACCATTTCATGTAAATAGAGGGGGGGGATTGTCACCGTACTCGCAAGCCGTTCGCTTTGGACCAAACCATTTCATGTAAATAGAGGGGGGGATATAATTTTAGATATAGATATAGTACGGGCATGCCCTAGTTTTATAAAGTAGGATAGTAATTGCAGATTTTGACAGACATTGCCTTATTTTATAAAGTAGGATAGTAATTGCAGATATTGACAGACATTGCCTTATTTTATAAAGTAGGATAGTAATTGCAGATTTTGACAGACATTGCCTTATTTTATAAAGTAGGATAGTAATTGCAGATTTTGACAGACATTGCCTTATTTTATAAAGTAGGATAGTAATTGCAGATATTGACAGACATTGCCTTATTTTATAAAGTAGGATAGTAATTGCAGATTTTGACAGACATTGCCTTATTTTATAAAGTAGGATAGTAATTGCAGATTTTGACAGACATTGCCTTATTTTATAAAGTAGGATAGTAATTGCAGATTTTGACAGACATTGCCTTATTTTATAAAGTAGGATAGTAAATACAAATATTGACAAACATTGCCTTATTTTATAAAGTAGGATAGTAATTGCAGATTTTGACAGACATTGCCTTATTTTATAAAGTAGGATAGTAATTGCAGATATTGACAGACATTGCCTTATTTTATAAAGTAGGATAGTAATTGCAGATTTTGACAGACATTGCCTTATTTTATAAAGTAGGATAGTAATTGCAGATTTTGACAGACATTGCTTTATTTTATAAAGTAGGATAGTAATTGCAGATTTTGACAGACATTGCTTTATTTTATAAAGTAGGATAGTAATTGCAGATTTTGACATACATTGCTTTATTTTATAAAGTAGGATAGTAATTGCAGATTTTGACAGACATTGCTTTATTTTATAAAGTAGGATAGTAATTGCAGATTTTGACAGACATTGCTTTATTTTATAAAGTAGGATAGTAATTGCAGATTTAGACAGACATTGCCTTATTTTATAAAGTCGGATAGTAAATATAAATATTGACAAACATTGCCTTATTTTATAAAGTAGGATAGTACATACAAATATTGACAGACATTGCCTTATTTTATAAAGTAGGATAGCATATACAAATATTGACAAACATTGCCTTATTTTATAAAGTAGGATAGTATATACAAATATTGACAGACATTGCCTTATTTTATAAAGTAGGATAGTAAATACAAATATTGACAAACATTGCCTTATTTTATAAAGTCGGATAGTAAATACAAATATTGACAAACATTGCCTTATTTTATAAAGTAGGATAGTATATACAAATATTGACAAACATTGCCTTATTTTATAAAGTCGGATAGTAAATACAAATATTGACAAACATTGCCTTATTTTATAAAGTAGGATAGTAAATACAAATATTGACAGACATTGCCTTATTTTATAAAGTAGGATAGCATATACAAATATTGACAAACATTGCCTTATTTTATAAAGTAGGATAGTATATACAAATATTGACAGACATTGCCTTATTTTATAAAGTAGGATAGTAAATACAAATATTGACAAACATTGCCTTATTTTATAAAGTAGGATAGTAAATACAAATATTGACAAACATTGCCTTATTTTATAAAGTAGGATAGTATATACAAATATTGACAAACATGGCCTTATTTTATAAAGTAGGATAGTATATACAAATATTGACAGACATTGCCTTATTTTATAAAGTAGGATAGTAAATACAAATATTGACAAACATTGCCTTATTTTATAAAGTCGGATAGTAAATACAAATATTGACAAACATTGCCTTATTTTATAAAGTAGGATAGTATATACAAATATTGACAAACATTGCCTTATTTTATAAAGTAGGATAGTATATACAAATATTGACAAACATTGCCGTATTTTATAAAGTAGGATAGTATATACAAATATTGACAAACATTGCCTTATTTTATAAAGTAGAATAGTATATACAAATATTGAAAAACATTGCCTTATTTTATAAAGTAGGACAGTAAATACAAATATTGACAGACATTGCCTTATTTTATAAAGTAGGACAGTAAATACAAATATTGACAGACATTGTCTTCTTTTATAAAGTAGGATAGTAAATACAAATATTGACAGACATTGTCTTCTTTTATAAAGTAGGATAGTAAATACAAATATTGACAAACATTGCCTTATTTTATAAAGTAGGATAGTAAATACAAATATTGACAGACATTATCTTCTTTTATAAAGTAGGATAGTAAATACAAATATTGACAAACATTTCCTTATTTTATAAAGTAGGATAGTAAATACAAATATTGACAAACATTGCCTTATTTTATAAAGTAGGATAGTATATACAAATATTGACAGACATTGCCTTATTTTATAAAGTAGGATAGTAAATACAAATATTGACAGACATTGCCTTATTTTATAAAGTAGGATAGTTTATACAAATATTGACAAACATTGCCTTATTTTATAAAGTCGGATAGTAAATACAAATATTGACAAACATTGCCTTATTTTATAAAGTAGGATAGTAAATACAAATATTGACAAACATTGCCTTATTTTATAAAGTAGGATAGTAAATACAAATATTGACAGACATTGCCTTATTTTATAAAGTCAGATAGCAAATACAAATATTGACAAACATTGCCTCATTTTATAAAGTCGGATAGTAAATACAAATATTGACAAACATTGCCTTATTTTATAAAGTAGGATAGTAAATACAAATATTGACAAACATTGCCTTATTTTATAAAGTAGGATAGTTTATACAAATATTGACAAACATTGCCTTATTTTATAAAGTAGGATAGTTTATACAAATATTGACAAACATTGCCTTATTTTATAAAGTAGGATAGTTTATACAAATATTGACAAACATTGCCTTATTTTATAAAGTCGGATAGTAAATACAAATATTGACAAACATTGCCTTATTTTATAAAGTAGGATAGTAAATACAAATATTGACAAACATTGCCTCATTTTAAGAAGTAGGACAGTCAATGCAGATATTTGAAAATGTAGTTTGTCATTTGATCCTCATTTTTAAAGAAGGTTAGTAAATGCAGATGTTTGAACATGTAGTTTATGTCATTTGATAAAGGTAGCCATGGATGGGTTTCTCATTGGAACTTCTTGGGTTCCACAAAAGAGGGCAGCACTTCGTTGATGAAGAGGAAGTGTTGCTTGAATAGGAAACATTTCAGAAATCTCAATCAGTGGAGGACATGGATTCGTGAATACAATATCCTGTTCTATGATGAAAACGTATTTGGCAAATGTTCTTCAATTGAATGCTGCGTTGTTTTTTTATTTACAGGAGTGAAGCTCATGGAAGAGCGAGGTAGATCTGACAGTGGGATAAAGATCAAGAGAATCAACGACCAGGAAAAGAGGAGAGGGAGGAGGAGAGGGAATACGAGGATAGCGAAGATGGTTGTGGAAAGAAAGGTTAATGTGGGTAATAAAGGTCAAGGGTCAGGAATTGGTGATGACAAGACATGGTGGTTTCCTGCTTGCTTGAAGTCCTGGAGGGAAGAGGGAGACTGAACAGCCTCTGCAAGGTGGTTCCATAGATGTGAGGAGTAAAAGAGGGTTGAGGACTGAGGTGTGCAGTCAGTGTGGATTTTGGAAGTTTAACCAGGAAGTGATTGCGGGAGGAACACGTGCATACATCCTATAGTAGATAGTGAGGGTCGGAGGATGTAGAGATGAGGGAGCGATGTCGGAGATGAGACATTAGAAAACGGAGCGATCACCGAGCTGCCTGCGGTGTGAAAACGACAGACTTGTGCTTCGGCCTCGTCAACGGAGATTCCGATGATGTTGACAATTTTTACATTTCATAACTCCATGTTGATTTGAATGTATTGCAATGTGCACAGCACAGTCTATCCACATATGTTGTTGATGAATGTTTAAAATATTCAAAAATCAGAACACCTCAATGTAAACAACGTGCGTTGTGAGTTTTATACAAAGGACATTAAGTTCAGAAATAGTACTTTTTGTGAATACTAGGCCCAAATGGTACTTTTTGTGAATACTCGGCCTATGTAACTATAGCATTATGAAACATTAACTATTGCCTTGTTGGCTTTTTTATATTACGAGCAGCATCATACAAAATTATATTATCTACCATATCAAACACACTGTGTGTGTGTGTGTGTGTGTGTGTGTGTGTGTGTGTGTGTGTGTGTGTGTGTGTGTGTGTGTGTGTGTGTGTGTGTGTCTGTCTACCCCCCTTCCTAAGGGTAGGTTTTAAAGGCTTTGAGTCGTGCTTTAGGAGGGATTTAAGTGGGGGTTTTCGTGTGCAATCGTTGATCATGACTGTGTCCGCCGGTTAAAAGACTGTGAGGACCCAAAAGACCCCAATGACCCAGAAGATCCAATGGACCCCAAACACCCAAAATAAACGAAGACCCAAAATTCCCTGTGGACTGTCAAAGACACAAAAGAGCCAGAAGACCTCAATGCCCTTGAAGATCCAAAAGACTGAGGACTCAAAAGACTCCAAGGACCCAGAAGAGCCAATGGACCCCAAACACCCAAAATACCCGAAGACCCGAAATACCTTGTGGACTGTCAAAGACACAAAATACCATGAAGATCCAGAAGACCCCAAGGACCTTGAAGATCCAAAATACCCCGAAGACCCTTAAATATCCAGAAGACCCAAAATACCCCAAAGATCGCAAGACCCTTAAAGTCCCAAAATACAACAAAAACCCAAAAGGCCCTGAAGACCCAAAATTCCCCAAAGACCCATAAATGCATCAAAGACCCAAAACACTGAAAACACCACAAGACCCTTAAAGACCACGAAGCCCCAAAAGACCGCGAAGACCCAAAATACCCCAAAGACCCTGAAGATCCAAAACACCCCAAAGAATGTTAAATACCCAAAAGACCCTGAAGACTAAAAATACCCTGAAGCCCCAAAAGACCCTTAAATACCCCAAGGACCCAAAATATCCCAAAGACTTCTAAAGACCCAGAAGACCAAAAAGACCCCGAAGACCCAAAAGGTCCCGAAGATCCAAAATACGCCAAAGACTCAAAATACATCAAAGACCCAAAAAACTAAAAATACCACGAAGACCCCAGAGATCCAAAATATCCCAAAGACCATTAAAGACGCAAAATCACCCCAAAGACCAAAAAAAAAAATATCAAACAGACCCAGAAGACCAAAAAGTCCCTGAAAACCCAAAATAACCCAAAGACCGTTAATGACCACACAAAACCAAATAATCCAAAAGACACCAAAGACCCTGAGGACCCAGTAAAACCCAAAGATCCAAATTATCCCAAAGACCCAAAATATCCCAAAGACCTAGATGACCAAAAAGACCCAAGGACCCCAAAGATGCAGAGGACCCAAAAGACTCAAATGACCTAAAAGACCCAAATGAACCAGAAGATCCCAAGGATACAAGAGAGCTTGAGCACCTAAAAGACCCAAATGAACTAGAGGACCCAAAAGACCTTTAGGACTCTGAAGACCCAAAAGAAGAGCAATTGTGTCTTACATTCGAATTGTAGACAGTGGCATTCATTAATTTGCATTTGCTGCATAATGGTGATTCTTTTATTAATGTGGAAATGTTGTGAAAAATGAAATGATGAGCAAATAATAGTAATTGTCAGTGAGTGAAATCTGAATTCAGTTTTGCTTTAAGCTTGTCCCTTATTCCAAAGATCAATACAGGTATCAAGACCAGCAGGGCAGGTCACAGGTTGCATCTCCAACATACCATAATGAACACATCGACTGATGCGCATATAAAGGTGTTATAAAATATTATGCAGTCCTTCTTTAAAAGCTCACAAAAATAGTTATACCTACAGGCCAAAAATATTTGCACCCTTGCACTTTTTTCAAATAACTCCCAATTGTCTCAAAAAATAAGTTGAAATTGACAAAAGTATTTGGTCTCCATAATTCTTTATTTCACTGTTAATATTACAGAATCTTTGTTTTTCATTCAGAACTTAATATATTCTTTTAAATCAGAAAATAAAAAGAAATTGCAGTGACAAAATTATTGACACCCAAGACCTAATATTTGGTAGCACGGCCTTTGGACAAAATAACTGCAGTCAAGCGCTTCCCATAGCCATTAATGAGCTTCCTACACCTCTCCTGGAAGTTTGGCCCACTTTTCTTATGCAAACTGCTCCAGCTCTCCCAGATTTGAAGGCTACCTTCTCCCAACTGCTGTTTTCAGATCTCCCCACAGGTGTTCAATGGGATGTAGATCTGGACTCATTGCTGGCCACTTCAGAACAGTCCAGCGTTTTGTCTTGAACCATTCCTGGGTGCTTTTTGAAGTGTCTGGGGTCATTGTCCTGCTGCAAGACCTCTGACCTTCGACGGAGACCCAGCTTTCTGACTGGGTTGAACATTGTGCTCCAAAATGCCTTTTTAATCTCCTGATTTCATGATGCCATGCACACATTCAAGGTACTCAGCCAGAGGCAGCACAGCAACCCCAACACATCACTGAATCTCCTCCATGTTTGACTGTAGGGAAGGTGTTCTTTTCTTTGAAGGCTTCATTTTGTTTTCTGTAAACATAGAGATGATGTGCTTTACCACAAAAGCTCGAATTTGGTCTCATCTGTCCACAGGACATTCTCCCACAAGGATTTAGGCTTGTTCAGGTGTGTTTTGGAAAACTCCAGTCAGGCGTTCTCAGCAGTGGGGTCCTCCTGGGTCTCCTACCATAGAACCACCCTTCATGGAGTTGGCGACCGATGGTGAGAGTTGAAACTGTCATACCTTGTGTTTGAAGGTCAGCTTGAATCTGTTTGGCAGTTGATCGGGGTGCTCTCTCCACCATTCAAACAATCCTTCGCTGAAAACTTCGATCAAGTTTTCTCTTGCGGCCACATCCAGTGAGGTTGGCTACAATGCCCAGGGCCTTAAACTTTTTGATAACATTGTGTACGGTGCACACAGGAACATCAAGGTCTCTGGAGATGGACTTGTAGTCTTGAGATTGTCCATGCATGGCTACAATCTTGTGTCTGACCACTTCAGACAATTCTCTGGTTTTCTTTCTTTTCTCCATGCGCATTGTGGTACACACAGTGACACAAAACAGCAGAATGACTCCTTTTCTCTATTCAAACTGGTTGAATTTTAGATTGCAGGCACCTGCAACTCACCATAGGTGTTTCAATTCGAAAGTAAAGGAGAATCACCTGCTTGAAATCTAATTATTTCTCACAACTTCTAAAGGGTGCCAATAATATTGTCTGGGCCATTTTAGGATTTCTGTGTGGAATAAGCTAAGATTTAGTAATTTTTTCAGCTTTTTTTTTGTTCCACTGCAAACCAAAGAAATACAAATGTGGATAAAAAATATTTTTTAATTTCAACAATTTTGTGGAAGAAATGGTGAATTATTTGAAAAAGGTGCAAGGGTCCAAATATTTCTGGCCACGACTGTATGTGTTATCATCTTACTATATATCACCAAATGTCCGTCTGTCTGTCTGTCTGTCCGTTCAAAGGTACCGCAAAAACGACTGAACCGATCGCAACGATATTTTGGGTGGGTAATCCTGGGATCCCCTGGAGTAAAATAGGCTATATTGTTTTTCCAAGTTTTCCAATTTTCCAGTTTTTCCAAACACGGTGGAATAGTATTTACCGATATGAACAGTGATGTGGCTTTTGTTGAAATTCTACGTACCAGGAGAGAGTAGATCGACTCCTGACGAACTCTTCCTATACAAACCTGCGGCTCCAAAGTAACACGGCAGCGTGTGCAAAGCGACTGAGAAAAACAGGTGTAGCGGCCGCTTCTGTTTTGCAGAATTCAATCTTTTTTCAAAATGGGCGCCATGTACTGTTTAGATTTTGATGATTTGCGTGTGATATGATTCAACGGAGGTTTATACGAATCGTTTAAAATAAAAAAGCCTACAATTTCTGATAATTTGCCTTTTCATTTGGGCTTCCCAATTGAAGCCCCACCCGTAGAGCGGGTACCGTTGCTCGTAGAAAATAATTAATGATTCATGATTCATCGTCGTGGGATGAAAAGAAACTGCAGGGTGGGAATGAGCAGAGGAGTCTTAAAAAACAATGGGATGTTTCAGCACAGAGAGCCAGGCATGAGGGGATGTGAGAGAGTGCAATGCATTTAGAATAGAGATGAGGATCCTGAGCTTCAGGTAGAATGGAGATGATGGTCCTGAGAGAATTACCCTCTAGAATTACCCTCTAGAATTACCCTCGAATTACCCTTTACAATTACCCTCTAGATTCTAGAATTACCCTCGAGAATTACCCTCGAGAATTACCCACGAGAATTACCCTCTAGAATTACCCTCTAGAATTACCCTTTACAATTACCCTCTAGATTCTAGAATTACCCTCGAGAATTACCCCCGAGAATTACCCACGAGAATTACCCTCTAGAATTACCCTCTAGAATTACCCTCTAGAATTACCCTCTGGAATTACCCTCTAGAATTACCCTTTAGAATTACCCTCTGGAATTACCCTCTGGAATTACCCTCTAGAATTACCCACTAGAATTACCCACTAGAATTACCCACGAGAATTACCCTCTAGAATTACCCTCGAGAATTACCCTTTAGAATTACCCTCTAGAATTACGCTCTGGAATTACCCTCTGGAATTACCCTCTAGAATTACGCTTTAGAATTACCCTCTAGAATTACCCTCTAGAATTACCCTCTGGAATTACCCTCTAGAATTACCCACTAGAATTACCCACGAGAATTACCCACTAGAATTACCCACTAGAATTACCCTCTAGAATTACCCTCCAGCATTACCCTCGAGAATTACCCTCCAGAATTACCCTCCAGAATTACCCACTCGAATTCCCCACTAGAATTACCCACTAGAATTACCCACTCGAATTCCCCACTAGAATTACCCACTAGAATTACCCACAAGAATTACCCTCCAGAATTACCCTTTAGAATTACCCTTTAGAATTACCCTCTAGAATTGCCCTTCACAATTACCCTTTAGAATTACCCTCCAGAGCCCTCTAGAATTACCCTTTACAATTACCCTCTGGAATTACCCTCTAGAATTACCCTCCAGAACCCTCTAGAATTACCCTCCAGAATTACCCTTTAGAATTACCCTCGAGAATTACCCTCTAGAATTACCCTTTACAATTACCCTCTAGAATTACCATTTACAATTACCCTTTACAATTACCCTCGAGAATTACCCTCTGGAATTACCCTTTAGAATTACCCTCTAGAATTACCCTCCAGAACCCTCTAGAATTACCCTCTAGTCTAGAATTACCCTCGAGAATTACCCTTTAGAATTACCCTCGAGAATTACCCTCGAGAATTACCCTTTACAATTACCCTCTAGAATTACCCTTTAGAATTACCCTCCAGAATTACCCTTTACAATTACCCTCTAGAATTACCCTTCACAATTACCCTTTACAATTACCCTCGAGAATTACCCTTTCGAATTACCCATTAGAATTACCCTCCAGAATTACCCTTTACAATTACCCTTGAGAATTACTCTCTAGAATTACCCTCTAGTCTAGAATTACCCTCTAGGATTACCCTCCAGAACCCTCTAGAATTACCCTCTAGTCTAGAATTACCCTCGAGAATTACCCTTTAGAATTACCCTCGAGAATTACACTCTAGAATTACCCTCAAGAATTACCCTCTAGAATTACCCTTTGCAATTACCCTTTGGAATTACCCTCTAGAACCCTCTTGAATTACCCTTTACAATTCCCTCTCGAATACCCTCAAGAATTACCCTTTACAATTACCCTCTACAATTACCCTCTAGAATTACCCTTTACAATTACCCTCTAGAATTACCCTCTAGAATTACCCTCTAGAATTACCCTCTCGAATTACACTCTAGAATTACCCTTGAGAATTACCCTCAAGAATTACCCTCTGGAATTACCATCTGGAATTATCCTCTAGAATTACCCTTTACAATTACCCTTTACAATTACCCTTTACAATTACCCTTTACAATTACCCTCTAGAATTACCCTTTACAATTACTTATTTGAATTACTTATTTACTTATTACTTACTTATTAATTACTTGTTACTTTACAATTACTTTCCAATTTCTAGAATTACCCTCGAGGATTACCCTCTTGGATTACCGTCTAGTCGAGAATTACCTTCTAGAATTACCCTCCAGAACCCTCTATAATTACCCTTTACAATTACCCTCGAGAATTACCCTTTAGAATTACCCTCTAGAATTACCCTTTACAATTACCCTCTAGAATTACCCTTTACAATTACCCTCTAGAATTACCCTCCAGAATTACCCTCTAGAATTACCCTCTGGAATTACCCTCCAGAATATCCCTTTACAATTACCCTCCAGAATTACCCTCTAGAATTACCCTTTACAATTACCCTCTACAATTACCCTCTAGAATAACCCTTTAGAATTATCCTTTGCAATTACCCTCGAGAATTACCCTTTAGAATTACCCTCTAGAATTACCCTCAAGAATTACCCTTTACAATTACCCTCCACAATTACGCTCGAGAATTACCCTTTACAATTACCCTCCAGAATTACCATCGAGAATTACCCTTTACAATTACCCTATAGAATTACCCTCTAGAATTACCCCCAAGAATTACCCTCTAGAATTACCCTTTAGAATAACCCTTTCGAAATACCCTTTATAATTACTCATTTTAACCCTTTATAATTACCCTTTATAATTACTCATTATAACCCTTGAGAATTACCCTTTATAATTACTCATTATAACCCTTTATAATTACCCTTTATAATTACTCATTATAACCCTTTATAATTAATCATTATAACCCTTTATAATTACCCTTTATAATTACTCATTATAACCCTTTATAATTACTCATTATAACCCTTGAGAATTACCCTTTATAATTACTCATTATAACCCTTTATAATTACCCTTTATAATTACTCATTATAACCCTTTATAATTAATCATTATAACCCTTTATAATTACCCTTTATAATTACTCATTATAACCCTTTATAATTACTCATTATAACCCTTTAGAATTACCCTTTATAATTACTCATTATAACCCTTTATAATTACCCTTTATAATTACTCATTATAACCCTTTATAATTAATCATTATAACCCTTTATAATTACCCTTTATAATTACTCATTATAACCCTTTATAATTACTCATTATAACCCTTGAGAATTACCCTTTATAATTACTCATTATAACCCTTTAGAATTACCCTTTATAATTACTCATTATAACCCTTTATAATTACCCTTTATAATTACTCATTATAACCCTTTATAATTACTCATTATAACCCTTGAGAATTACCCTTTATAATTACTCATTATAACCCTTTATAATTACCCTTTATAATTACTCATTATAACCCTTTATAATTACTCATTATAACCCTTGAGAATTACCCTTTATAATTACTCATTATAACCCTTTAGAATTACCCTTTATAATTACTCATTATAACCCTTTATAATTACCCTTTATAATTACTCATTATAACCCTTTATAATTAATCATTATAACCCTTTATAATTACCCTTTATAATTACTCATTATAACCCTTTATAATTAATCATTATAACCCTTTATAATTACCCTTTATAATTACTCATTATAACCCTTGAGAATTACCCTTTATAATTACCGACTGGACAATCCGCCCATCCACTTTCTGAATAATCCTCTCCAAGAAGTTCTGTCACTCAAGCTTTTGGGTCTCACTATCTGCCATGATCTTTCCTGGGAAAACCACATTTCAAATCTGGCCTCCAAATCCAGTCGCCGACTGGGCATCCTCCGTCGTGCAAAGTCCTTCCTTGGCACACCTGAGCTCCTCACCACATACAAGGCTTTCATCCGCAGCTCAATGGAATACTGCTCTCCCCTCTGGGCTGGTGCTCCTGCCTCACACTTAGCTCGTCTTCACGCTGTTGAAACCAAAGCGTTCAGAATCATTGGAATCTCCCACGATGAAGCTAACTCCAAGGGCCTTTCACTCACTCACCGCAGGCAGTTTGGTGGTATTTCCGTCTTCTACCGACTCCTCTCCGGCCTTGCCCCCCCAGCTCTCTCTGGGCTGTGTCCCGCAAATATTCCTACAGGTCGCACAAGATCTGCCTGCAACCCTAATAAAGGTTAAACTGCCAAAATCAAGACTCTCTGCTCACCTTCACTCCTTCATTCCTCTTTTCTTCTGCCTCTGGAACAAACTCCCTCACTCTCTTCAATCCCACTCCACCCTCCAGGTCTTTAAAACTGCTGTTCACCACCATCTCTTATCTTCCCCCATCCAAAACCTTGATCTTTTCTACCCCCGCTAATTTCACCCCAATTCCACTTTTTTTAAATACCAACTTCTGTCCTGGAAGTCCTTGGTGTCCTTGTGTTTTATAACTCTCCCCCCCCCCCCCTTCCCACGCCTCCTCCCCCCAAGCCCTCCCCCTCCCACACATCTCCCTGCTCTCAAATGTTGTGTTTGTGTGCTTCCCCTTCTCTCCCCATCTTGTCCTCCGCTCCCTCTTTTTATATATTTTGTTTGTCTGGTTGATTTGTTTGTGAAGTAAATGTTAGCTCTTTCACGAGCCTCGATTCAGTATACAAAAAAAACAAAAAAAAAAACATCATTATAACCCTTTATAATTACTCATTATAACCCTTTAGAATTACCCTTTATAATTAATCATTATAACCCTTTATAATTACTCATTATAACCCTTTAGAATTACCCTTTATAATTAATCATTATAACCCTTTATAATTACTCATTATAACCCTTTATAATTACCCTTTATAATTACTCATTATAACCCTTTATAATTAAGCATTATAACCCTTGAGAATTACCCTTTATAATTACTCATTATAACGCTTTATAATTACTCATTATAACCCTTTAGAATTACCCTTTATAATTAATCATTATAACCCTTTATAATTACTCATTATAACCCTTTTAATTACTCACTATAACCCTTTGGAATTACCCTTTATAATTGCTCATTATAACCCTTGAGAATTACCCTTTATAATTAATCATTATAACCCTTTATAATTACTCATTATAACCCTTTAGAATTACTCATTATAACCCTTTAGAATTACCCTTTATAATTACTCATAATAACCCTTGAGAATTACCCTTTATAATTACTCATTATAACCCTTTATAATTACTCATTATAACCCTTTATAATTACCCTTTATAATTACTCATAATAACCCTTTAGAATTACCCTTTATAATTACTCATAATAACCCTTGAGAATTACCCTTTATAATTACTCATTATAACCCTTTATAATTACTCATTATAACCCTTTATAATTACTCATTATAAGCCTTTAGAATTACCCTTTATAATTACTCATTATAACCCTTGAGAATTACCCTTTATAATTACTCATTATAACTTTCGAATTAAACACGGTGGGTTAGAAAGATTCTTCTTCTTCATTTTTTAAGGCAGGCAGGACAGACAGACAGACAGACAGGGTAAATATTGAAGCGGCTTCACCATTTAAAATTAAGTGAAGGTGAAACATTTTTTTATGTCAAACCTACAATCTTTGTTTTCCTATTGTTGATACAAATGTTCATTCCTAAAGTCGAGGATGGTCCTGATGGAGGTCGTGTTACCTGGTGGGATTGTTAGTCTCACTGTAAACTACCGTGATGGAGATTGTGTGTTTGAGTGTTGCATGAATTCGGGTGACGGTGACCCGCACACACCTTCACACCCACCCCGGATACAAAGGGTCCACCATTGGTGATTCTATACTCAGGTGGCATCACCTTGTGTAAATAAATATGTATCTGTTGATTAGAATTATTTGATGTAAAAACATCGATCGGATGTAAACAACACGAGGATTCGGCGTGAGATCAAACGAACACCTTTAATGGAGTCTTGTGGGGCCAACATATCGAGTTGGTTTGACATGACCACTGCGGCAGGTACTCGGTGGTCGTGGCGCCAAGACCCTCATTCCAATTCACGAAGGTGAGTGTGTGGGCGCACTCGGTAGTACGGGGATCGTTTAAACTTAAAGGGATACTCTTACGGGAGATCAGATCGCGGCCATCACGGCGGTGACGTCACGACAAGGGTCCACACTCCCCTTCCCCCTCGGGCTGCACCACGTGGACGGATGGTGCAGGGAGAGACCCACCGAGCCTAGGTGACCTCACTACG
>NC_136262.1:4805927-4893427 GCF_964187855.1 Myxine glutinosa | reverse complement strand
CCCTGGACGATGAGCCAGAACATCGGCCCTTCGGAAGCAGCCGCGGTCCGGCCATCCTATGTCGTACCAAGTCTTTCAAATGTCCAAACTATCCACAGCGTCTCAGACCTTTGTCCTCTGAGCTTGTGCCCATCTCAGATCTTTGCCCTCTGGGCTTGTGCCCATCTCAGACCTTTGCCCTCTGGGCTTGTGCCCATCTCAGACCTTTGCCCTCTCTGGGCTTGTGCCCATCTCAGATCTTTGCCCTCTGGGCTTGTGCCCATCTCAGACATTTGTCCTCTGTGGGCTTGTGCCCATCTCAGACCTTTGCCCTCTCTGGGCTTGTGCCCATCTCAGATCTTTGCCCTCTGGGCTTGTGCCCATCTCAGACCTTTGCCCTCTGTGGGCTTGTGCCCATCTCAGACCTTTGCCCTCTGTGGGCTTGTGCCCATCTCAGACCTTTGCCCTCTGTGGGCTTGTGCCCATCTCAGACCTTTGCCCTCTGGGCTTGTGCCCATCTCAGACCTTTGCCCTCTGTGGGCTTGTGCCCCATGGTCACATTTGTCTCTCCTGGATTCTGCGGAATCAAACACTCTCGACATTATTGGAATCTCTCGCCATGACACTGAAACACGAGGCCTTTTTCTTTCCCAGCGAAGGCAGGTGCCCTCTCGTGTTTTTACCTCTTCCCATTCGGTTTTCCTCGCTCCGCTCTTTCATCCACGTGGCCCTGCCCGGCTCCTCCACGATGGACACGCTCTTCCATTATCGCCATCTGGATTAAACTCCCAAAAATGCAGGCTCACTGCAAACCTAAACTCTTGCTCATCTCTGTCATTTGTGGAACGTCCTCCTGAGACTCTTGTCCCCGCACATGGAAGCAGCGAGTGCACGATCATCTCAGGTCATTCCCCATCTCGACCCTCAATCTTGTATAAACCCACGAACCCCACCGAACCCACTGCTCTTCCTCGCAGGTTCATGTTTCCTCCTCTCTCTTCTCTCTCATTTCCCTGTTCATCCCTTTGTTTGTTTTGTTCAAATGTAACCCAACTGCTCCATTGTCAGTTCATTGATTTTTGTCGTTCTTCCATGAGCTTCCATCTTCTAAAGAACAAATAGACCTACACCACCGGATTTCTCTCACCTATCGTTTGGATAGACTTCCGGAAGTTCAAGGTGCCACTTTGAGGTTTTCACGACACTTTCTTCAAATGAACTGAAATCGCTTTGATCTACCTGTAACGTACATAAGCAGATTGTTAAATGTTGAATGAAAGGAAGGGTAAGGATGTGAATTTCTATAATAATTAAATATAATACTTACTCCCGCCAGGGAGTAATGCATTCGATCGTGTCCGTGTGTGTGTGTGTGTGTGTGTGTGTTTGTGTGTTTGTGAACAAGATATCTGGAAAAGTTCTGAACGGATTTGGATGAAAGTTGGTGCGATGATCGCCCTTGGGATATTAAGGAATAATTGATTAGTTTTTGGTGAAGCTCAGGATATTATTCCGGATCCAGGAATTTTTTGAAGGATTGTTTACCATTGGAAGACAGGGCTCATTTTTTTTAACATTAGCTTCTATATATTCTATATTTAACATTGTGATATGAAAATAGTTTTCATATTTGTTGTAAATGTAGTTTAAACTCGTGGTTATGCGTTAGAGCGGTGTATTTTGTTAGCAGCGTCGTCTTCAAGGTTCTTTTTTTTCCTTTCTAATAAAGACATATTCTGTCATTTTAAAACCACCAAAGTGTGTATTAGGTTTCCCCGTTTCATAAAATGTATCGTTTGATACGTATAATACTTTAAAACTGGTTTTTTTGTTTTTTTTAACCTCAGAAGAGATGTCAACATTTACCTCAGCGAATGTCAATCGCGGTGTCAGTATTTGAAGAACTTATAAAGACTTAGGTGAGTTATAAGTGTGACAAGCATGTGCACGGGATCCTTCCCAGAAGAATGAGTGGTCGCATTAGCTTGTACGACTTAAAATGAACGAGTTTTGTTTTGACGTTTGGGCCAGTTTTACATGTTGTATCCCTAATGGATGAAACGAACGTTTTTCTTGGCTTATAATAATTTTATTTGAAGTCACACATGCCTCAAAATACACTCACTTATATAGAATTGAACGCTGAATCCGAAAATGAAAGTGAAATTGCGTTTTTTTTTTTTTTACATTATCTTCTATATATTCTAAATACAGACTTGGCATTTAATATGGAATATTTTTTTTGTGGAGGTGAACTTACTTTTCAAGATGTCTTAAAACCAAAAGTTCATTGGAATTATGTTGAAATTATTCTAGATTTTGTTAATGTGACCTTTAAATGAAACAAAAACCACATTTGACATTTCGAAGCAAATAAATTGATCCTTGAAAGTGATGCAAACTGATATCGAACTCAATTCATGGACAGTACTGTGTTAAACTTCTGTACGTTTTCCAGAAGTATCTCTTCATTTTGCACATGAGCCAAATTTCTTTTTAACAAAAACAAAAGTTAAATTACGACTGGGATTACGGACAGTAAAATTACAGTTCAGTACTTCGTGTAACCCCCACGAGCATTCACGAGAGCACGTACACGTTGAGGCATGCTGTTCACGAGATTTGCCAAGGTTTGGACAGGGATCACTTGCCATGCAGTGACAATAGCCTGCTGCAATTCATGCACAGAGGTCGGCTGCTGGTCCAAGTGGTCGATTTGACGCGTTAATTCTGCCCACAAGTTCTCTTTCGGATTCATATCCGGGGACATGGCAGGCCACTCCATATGCTCTACATCACGGTCAGCAAGAAAGTGTTGGATCATGCGAGCACAATGAGGCCGTGCATTGTCATCTTGGAAGACAAAGTTTCCTCGAAAGGCTGCACAAGCAAATGGAAGCAATGTTTCTTCCAGAATGGCCCTGTATTTGAACTGGTTCAGGTTTCCATTCAGAACAACCAGGTCCGTTTTGTCCCCTGCATGAAAAGCAGCCCAAACGGTCACCCCACCACCTCCAGCTTGGACTCTTGGCACTATACAATCTTTGTTGTAGGCTTCATGCACTTGTCTGTGCACTCGGACGTGGCCATCTTGACGATAGACCAGAAATCTAGACTCGTCACTGAAGATCACGTGATTCCAGTGTCCTGGCTGCCATTGACGGTGCTCTCTGGCCCACTGCAATCAACGCTGGCGATGTTGTCTGGTCAGGCGTGGCTTTCTCAGGGGACGCCTGGCACGATAGCCTGCTTGAACCAGTCATTGGTTGACTAGCCTTCTGGATACAGGCACATTTGTCAGTTGCTGCCACTCAGCCCTAAACAGGTTAGCTGACTTGGTACGGCCATTGCGGACTAACCGGTGCAGCTGGCGATCATCCCTCCTTGTGGTTCTGCGGGGATGTCCTGGCCTCGGTTTTGGAGTAGGGACACCCCTCTGAGCATTTCGTTTCAGGATCTTTGACACCTGACCTTAAGTGATGCCATACTGCCGAGCAATAGCACGGTCTTTCAGGCCGTAATTTCGTAAAGCCACCACTCCATGACAAACAGCATTGTCGAGTTGACGGACCATCTCCAGAGGAAGCGGCAATAACTTTTGGAGACGTGCAGCAGTTGTTTTCCACTAATACAGAACGCAACAACCCTTGTATACCCGACTGTGAAGCCAATCGTCAAATGCACCTGTCCGTACATTTTGCCACGCCACCTGTGATATAATCCTGTTGTTGACTTCTTGCTGCGACAGACAATCAGTGACATGGTTCTTTTAACAAATAAATCACCAAAGTGTAAAAGAAACTCACCAGATTGATATACTGAGTTAAGAAAGTAAACCTAAGGCAAGAAAAAAACAAGTACAAAAAGTTTTAATTAAAACAAAAGCCACGTCGATGTTACACAATGCCTAGATGCAGCTGTGCCTATAACGTCGATGTTATAGGCACAGGACATTCCTATTGATTCGATTACTTGATGTTATTTTTGTGCAAAGTGAAAATATATCTCGGCAATTTCCCGTGTGTGGCGACGAATTTTTAATATATCTCGGCATTTTCCCGTCTGTTATTTCAAGTATGACTGACCATGCCGCGATTTAAAAAATATATATCTCGGCAATTTCCCGTGTGTGGCGACACGTGAACGCAGCTATGCTCCTCTCTCCACATTATTGTGATGACGTATAAATTAAATATTTCATCGTGACGATTGTCATCAAATGGACGAATTTTTAATATATCTCGGCATTTTCCCGTCTGTTATTTCGGGCGGTGTATGACTGACCATGCCGCGATTTAAACAAAATATATATATCTCGGCATTTTCCCGTCTCTTATTTCGGGCGGTGTATGACTGACCATGCCGCGATTTAAAAAAAAAAATCTCAATGGACTTGAAGTTACAGGCCTTTGAGAATTCATTTCGTTCTATAAAGGGCAACTTTCATCGGATTTTCTTCCCGTTTTTTTTCAACCGAGTCTAAAACTATGTTAGCGACTGTGAAAAATGAAATGATATATCGAATTTGATTTGAAATAAAACTGTGTGAGAGAGGAAGACACCACGGGCCTACAAAACAGGCCTCAAAGCTATGCGAGTTAATAAAATGGTGGATATTTGTTTATATGAAGGCTCTCCCAGAATGGGTGGAGCTATGGTTCCCAGAATGGGTGGAGCTTTGAGGTTTTGTCTTCTCTGCAAGAACAAGAAGAAGAACAACAACAACAGCAGAGGGCACTCCATGAGCAGCGTCTGCGACGCGGCTAAAAATATTCCATATTAAATGCCAAGTCTGTATGTATATATATATATATATATATATATATATATATATATATATATATATATATATATATATATATATATATATATATATATATATATATATATATATATATATATACATACACATACACATACACACACACGCACACACACACCTCGTTTTTTTCATTTCTGTTCCTCACAATTCTATCTCTCTCTTTTATTCACAGACACTGAGACACACACACACACATTTAATTAATTGTACAGTATCGGTTGTTCCTAAACTTAAATATAAATAATTTAAAGGATTGCTGTAAATTATGTTAATTTCACAACATCCCATGTTCAACTTTATTTAAATTTCAAACCTCAAACATAGTTTCTCCACCTAAAGCAAGAACGTTAACCCCTAAGCAATTGACTAGTTTCCCGACTGCATGGATCATCAGCTGGGGAACTGGGCACACACACACACACACACACACACACACGCACGCACACACACACACACACACACACACACACACACGCTTCCCTTATTTAACATACTGTAGTAGGATATTTATCAGCCTCTGCCTCTCTTTTCTGGATGATCCCAGCTTGCAAAAACTATTTTACTCGGAGTCCAATTGTTAATGTGTCGATTTGTCTTATCATTTCGGAAATTTGAAATTTGGTAACACCTTCAGTTTTTGTTGGACAAAAATGTGTGTTAATTATCTTGAGATTCTTGCCAAACAAATTCGGTCCAACAATAAATATCTACATGGTATGCAGTCAATGCAGACAGTTTAGACTATGACACAGTTTCTTATTTAATTGTAAAATATATGCAGCGGCAAATTTTTTTTTTTGGGTTTTGTGACAGCATCCTGAAAAAGAAAATAAAAAACAAGGACCAAAAGAACAAGGAGCTCATGCCAACCATTGGAGGGGATATTGTGATCTGAGGTTGTGGAGAGAAAGACGTGTTCTGCATGGATAATATGCATGGATATCAGGGTTCCTCGATTGTGCAGTATCAGGACCACAATGATGAAGACTCAAGGATATTGGATGAGAGCCAATTGGCTTTCAGGGAGAGGAGTGATGGGCGTACGGAGGATGGAGCATCAAGCGAAGAAACCGAAGGTCATGACAACGATGATGAGATCTATGAAGGAGAATACCAGGGCATCCCAGCTGGAAGCAGAACCAAACAAGTATGATTTTCATGCTTTTCATTTGCACTAACATGAATGAATGTACGATTCATTGGATGGTGTTAATTGCTTGTGATGGAGTAGGGAGTCTTCTCGGTATATATATATATATACAGTCATGTGAAAAAGGAAGTACACCCCATGTAAAATTTAGACTTTTTCAACATATTTCAACATACAGCGATTTGATCTTCATTTCAACAATATTGATAGATAAAGGTGATATAATAGAACAAATATCATGAAACATTTACATTTTGTAGTCCATTGTATAATTTAAATAAACATAAATGCAAATTTTGCATGTGGAAAAAGTAAGTACACCCCTACATTTATCACTACTTCAAATACCTAAAATTAGAATCAGGTGCACAAGCTCAGGTGCAAATGATTAGAACATCGTTAGAGAGGATCTTGGAGGAACCTGTCTTATTTAAACCTCAGACATTTCGTTTGGTTTGCTCTTTGTTGTTGAAGTGTGCGGCGTCATCATGCCTACATCAAAAGAGCTTTCTGAGGCCTTCAGAAAGAAGGATATAGATGCCTACGAGTCTGGGAAGGGATTTAAAAAGATCTCCAAACAATTTGAAATCAATCATTCGAATGTCCGGAAGATCATCTACAAGTGGAGAAGATTCCAAACAACTGCCAACATGTTCAGGCCAGGCCGCCCCAGCAAGTTCAGCCCGAGAGCAGACCGCAAGATGCTGAAAGAAGTCTCTAAGAACCCCAGAATGTCATCATGGGACCTACAGGTAGCTCTTGCCACTGTTGATGTCAAAGTGCACGAGTCTACCATTAGAAAGAGGCTGCACAAATTTGATCTGCATGGGAGGTGTGCCAGGAGGAAAACCTTTGTTGTCCAGAAAGAACATCAGGGCAAGATTAAGTTTGCCAATGAACACCGAGGCAAAGACCAGCACTTCTGGAACAATGTGCTCTGGACAGATGAGTCAAAGGTAGAGCTATTTGGCCACAGTACCAGAAGACATGTTTGGCGAAAACCAAAGACAGCTTTTGACCACAAGAACCTGATACCAACTGTAAAGCATGGCGGTGGAAATATTATGGTTTGGGGCAGCTTTGCTGCATCAGGGCCTGGGCAGCAGTCACCATCATAGAATCCACTATGAATTCTTCATTGTACCAGAAACTGCTTGAGGATAATGTGAGGCCATCTGTCGGAGAAGTTGAAGCTCAACCGCAGGTGGACCTTGCAACATGACAATGACCCTAAACATACCAGTAAATCCACCAAGGAATGTCTGAAAAGAAAGAAATGGAGGGTTCTGGAATGGCCAAGTCAAAGCCCGGATCTAAATCCCATCGAGATGTTGTGGGGGGATTTGAAACGAGCTGTGCATGCAAGAAACCCCTCAAACATCGCACAGCTGAAAGAATTCTGCATGGAGGAGTGGGCAAAAATTTCTCCCAGTCGATGTCAGAGACTGCTAGACAGTTATAAGAAACGCCTACTTGAGGTTGTTTCTGCCAAAGGGGGAAATACCACCTATTAGAGCCAAGGGTGTACTTACTTTTTCACGTGACTGTATGTATATAATTTAACCTTTACCCCCTAACCTGGTGAGACAGCAAGAGGCACAGATGGAATGCCATAACAGCAAATGCTGCACAACCTGTTAGCAACAAGTGTCGTCTCCCAAACTCTGCCCTTCTGAACACGAGTTAGGAGGTGGGGGTGCAGTCAGGCGAGGTAAATGAAACACAAATGGCTCTTGCCACCATTAATACGACATGACGCTGACATCATGCACATATTTTTTATTAAAAGGTACTTCGCCAGTCATGAGTAAACAAATTTGCAGTATGTGTTCTGATGAGCTCAAATAAGGGTGAAACCTGTCGGCAGCTCTACATTCATTTACTTGTGACTATTTAATCCTAGTCTTTAAAAGAGTATCTCTGCAGAAGCCATCCTAGTTTGGGGGTGATGCAGTGGTTTACACATATGGGCATGATGTTAGCCATATATGTGGACACGGACACGGACACACACACACACACACACACACACACACACACACACACACACACACACACACACACACACACACACACAACCAAAAAAAATTACAAAATAAAAACTATCACCTGCACCTTGAACAAATTACAAATTCCTGCCCTAACCAGCAGAGGGCACTGTATCAGCTGCACAGCTGCGCCCTCAGCCAACGATGCTTCCCCGCAGTATTGTGCTGCATATGAATGAAGAAGAAAAAGCTTAGGCAGTATTTGCATTTGAGCTAATGTTTGGAGGTTGATTGGACTTGACAAACCCCTGTTGTCATTCATCTGGAGAGGATCTCTGCTGCCACAGCTCCTTCTCTGTGACCGTTGTCTCTTCATTTCTCATCAATGATAGACTCGCAGCTGATGTCTCGGACTATCCGAACATCATGATGTCCTTGCTATTTTTGCATCTCCCCCAGTCGGCATTTAGTTGTGCCAACAACAGAGTGGCTTTGGTGAGCAAGTGTTGCTATCTCGGCAGGTTCTCGTGAAATGGCCAAGCAGAACACTTTTACATCAATAACTAGAACCACTTATTGTGGAAAATCAAACCGTTCTTGCAGCAAATACATTTAAAAAAAATATTGAAACTCAGGTGCAAAAAACAATTCAAATCAAAGTAGAAGTCACCCGGTAGAGCGCACACTTCCGCCAGGCCGAACAGTTTGTTTTGTATCCCAATGATGGGTTGGATCTGGATTTGGACCCGAACCAAAATCGAGTCGGCGTGTTCTTGTCACTGAACCAACTCGTCCACCAAGTTTTGTCATAATCTGTCCAAAACTTTTTGAGATATCCTGCTTGATCTCTCGAGTTTTTGGAGTATCTAGTTTTTGGCCAGATCTCTCAATGATGAAGAATCACTTTTTAAAAACTCCTGGATCCGGATCTTCACCAAAGTCAAATCAATCCATCCTCGTCACACACCCAACCTGTCCCCCAAATTTAATCCTAATGTGTCCACCAGGTTTTGTCATAATCTGTCCAAAACTTTTTGAGATATCCTGCCTGATCTCTCGAGTTTTTGGAGTATCTAGTTTTTGGCCAGATCTCTCAATGATGAAGAATCACTTTTTAAAAACTCCTGGATCCGGATCTTCACCAAAGTCAAATCAATCCATCCTCGTCACACACCCAACCTGTCCCCCAAATTTAATCCTAATGTGTCCACCAAGTTTTGTCATAATCTGTCCAAAACTTTTTGAGATATCCTGCCTGATCTCTCAAGTTTTTGGAGTATCTAGTTTTTGGCCAGATCTCTCAATGATGAAGAATCACTTTTTAAAAACTCCTGGATCCGGATCTTCACCAAAGTCAAATCAATCCATCCTCGTCACACACCCAACCTGTCCCCCAAATTTAATCCTAATGTGTCCACCACGTTTTGAGATACTGTATCCTGCTCACAGACAAACTGACAGGGATGAAAACACAAGCTGCGTCTACCTTTGGTGGTCGAGGTAATGATAGATCTGAAACAAGGCAGCAACACTACAATTTGTAACAACTTCCTGATTTTCATTCACCACAACACGGACTCGGACTCGGCCTGCCAACACTCGGCCACATTGCTGCGATGTCCACTTGTGCATAGGCCCAACAATTTGACGTGCACCTTGATGTTACCAACTATCTTTCTAACGATGCAGCATTTGTTTTGCAGGTTGAGTTTCCATTTCGCATCACAACGTTTTGAATGTTTAGATTTACAAGACAATTCTGCACAATGTTGACGAGTGTCCACGGTTAGAATAAAGCACGTGACGCCACATGACACAGTGCGTGGACTCGAGCTTCATGCGAGAAGTGTGTTTCAGGGAATGGGAGTATGGGAGTCCGGGATGGAGGCTGAGCTGAGGAACAATGAAGAAGAGTTGGCGGAACAGTATGAAGTGATCATGCAGGAATGTGGCCACAGCCGTTTCCAGTGGCTCCTCTATCTCGCTCTGGGTTTTGCTCTCATGGCTGATGGTGTGGAGGTTTTTGTGGTTGGATTTGTGCTTCCCAGTGCCGAGCAGGACATGTGCATGCCCCAGGAGAAGAGCAGCTGGATGGGTGAGACTGTTTCCTTCTTCTCTGCCTTTCTTTCATTGATCCTGTCTTCTTGTCTAAGCTATGTTAATCTACTGTAGTAAAATTGATGGAGCTCTGATGTATACGTATACCTACAGTGTATTATATACAATATGAGTAAATATTTGCGGGTGGGAATAGTATAACATGAATCCATTTGGAAGTGCTCCAACCAGCACCTGCACTTTATGAAATTGCTCAAGGTTGCGGGTTAACAATGCGGAAAATAACCATTCCTCGACTAATCGTTACCAAGACTGGAATCCCCTTCCCGAAACAATGTGAAGAGGCGTTGGCCTAAATCAGACGACCAATAAAAAGGGTGTATGCTAGAACCTCAGGAATAAAGAGTTATCATTTGAAACATGATCAGGCAATGGCAAAGCCGTGCTGTCAGTGACTTCCGGGGAATATTAATGGGGAATGGGGAGGGGGAGCCAAAGTCAAGATAGAGTGAGGATATAGGGCTCAGCTGGGAATGATTGTAGTATAAAACAAGCCATGAACGCACAATCATGTCTCTCTTTGTCTCTGTCCCTCTGTGTGTGCATCTCCGGGGTTTTATTTTGTGTGTACGAGTGCTCCACAAGCTTGTGGCAAAATCATGACTGTGTAAATCGTGTGTGTGTGTGTGTGTGTGTGTGTGTGTGTGTGTGTGTGTGTGTGTGTGTGTGTGTGTGTGTGTGTGTGTGTGTGTGTAAGTAAATCCTGTGTAAGAGACGCACTCATTTCCCCAGTAACCCATGCTTCTAACATCCGCCTTCTGGCCAATTGAGGGCGACATTACCTCAATCCGTAAGTTTCAAAAGTGTATCAATCTTGGGCAAGCCCCAAAAGATCATCTTGCTCGTACCGAAGACTGAACTCTCCAACCAATTTCCTTTCTTAAAATCTTGGTGGCAACATGCCAAGTCTATCTCTGGTGTATGCTCATGTGTATATCATGTGTATGCTCATGTGTATGTCACGTGTATGCTCACGTGTATGCTCACGTGTATGCTCACGTGTATGCGCATGTGTATGGCATGTGTATGCTTACGTGTATGCTCACATGTATGCTCATGTGTATGTCATGTGTATGCTCATGTGTAGGTCATGTGTATGTCATGTTCATGTGTATTCTCATGTGTATGTCATGTTCATGTGCATGCTCATGTGTATGTCATGTGTATGTCATGTGTATGCTCACGTGTATGCTCACGTGTATGCTCATGTGTATGCTCATGAGTATGTCATGTGTATGCTCACGTGTATGCTCACGTGTATGCTCACGTGTATGCTCATGTGTATGCTCATGAGTATGTCATGTGTATGCTCACGTGTATGCTCACGTGTATGCTCATGTGTATGTCAAGTGTATGCTCACGTGTATGCTCATGTGTATGCTCATGTGTATGCTCATGTGTATCCTCACGTGTATGCTCATGTGTATGTCAAGTGTATGCTCATGTGTATCTCAAAGGCCTTTTCTGCAGCTTTGTGGAGTGATGCTCTCCCCTATAGACTGGTGCCCCTGCTTCACATCTGTCTTTGGGATTGTGAAGAATTTAAAGCTCAACATTAATATAATGTCCAAGAATGGAATATGTGATCTAGCTCCCTCTGCTCTTTCAGTCCCTTGATCCCGCCCAGCTGCTCCAGGATGCACATGCTTTTCCAGTAACTGCATCCTGGTGAAAATCCCAAAATCCTCAATGGAATCCGTTCATCTCCTCTCTCTCTGTCAAGGCTGAAGTCCCCAAGGCAGTGTTCTAAGTCCCATCTAACCCGTAATCTTCATCAACGATCTCTTTGACTCTCTAGAAAATCCTCCTAATCTCTTTGCTGTTGAACTCCACCATCTGACGTGACATCCCTCATCATTCTGACAGACAGACAACATCCTCTTCCCTCCCTTCAGATCTTGACCAAATTACAACCTGGTCAAACACTTCGAATATGTCTTTCAATCCTGACATATATCACAATCTCTCTTTCTCCCTGAAAGTACTGTCTGATGAACCCTCCCATCTACTTTCTTAACAATCCTCTTGAGGAAGTCCAGTCAATCAAATTCCTGGGTCTCACTTTCAGCCATGAACTTTCTTGGGCAAACCACATTTCAAAGTTAGCCTCCAAAGCCAGTTGCTGGCTGGGCATCCTCTGTCATACAAAGTCCTTCCTTGGCACACCTGAACGCCTATCCACGTACAAGGCCTTCATCCACAGCTTTATGAGTACTGCTCTCCCCTGCGGGCGGGCGCCCCTGCCTGGCATCCTGCTCAGGTTGACACTGTGGATACCTAAGCTTTCAAGATCATTTAAATCTCCCGAGATGAAGCTGAGAAGGTCTTGTACCCTCTGCCCTAGCTGTCATTCCCCCCCCCCCCCTCCCATACCTCAATATGTCTGCAGGATGCATGTGGTGCACCAGAACCCCCTCCTGGTAAAACAAAATCCCAAATGACTGCTCACTTCCAATCATTTGTTCCTATTTTTCCCCACTTGTGGAACCCACTTCCACATTCTCTTCAATCTGATCATTCCTCCCTCAAGGTCTTCAAGAAAGCTGTTCATCACCATTTCAGATCGTCCCCAATCCAGAACAATCTTCTCTCCTCTCTTTAACCCCCCCCCCCTCCCTCCATCCCTCCCCAGTCCATTTTTCCTTCCTGAGAGTTTGTTTCCATGTCCATATTATATCCACCCCCTTCATTCCTCTCTACCCCTCATCCTTACCTGCATCCCTTGTTTGTCCATCCCCATATATTTTGTCCCTTTATCAGCCCTCCTGTTGGTGTTTCTCCCTTCCTTTTCTGCTGTTCCTTTTGTTCTGTTGCATCCTGATCCATTCTGTGTTCTTGGTCTTCCACGAGCCCTGACTCTGTATAAAACCACCGTTTAGAGGCCATTTTCCCCCGCAAAGCGGGGGTTGGCCTTTTCGGGGACCGTGGTAGTTGTTGTTTTTTGGTCCCCTTTTTGAAGCAATGTTTTACGGCCGGATGCCCTTCCTGCCGCCAACCCTTTTTGCCGCCTTCAACGACAAACAGGGAATTACCAGTGAACTGGTACTCAATTAGCCGACCTCGGAAGGATGACAGGCTGAGTCAACCCCCCTGGCGTTAATTCAGCGATTGACCGGGATTCGAACCCAGGATCCTAGGATCCTAAGCCGGCACCCTAGCCGCTAGCCCAACACCAGGGATATATGTATGTATGGAGAAACAATATGGAAGATATGGAACAATATGGAAGATGGAAGAAATGATCGGCATATCCAACAATATGGAAGAAACAAACAAATGGAGAAACAACACTCTGTATGGAGAAACAAAATAATCCAGGTTTTCTACCCACCTCCACTTTTGTTTTGTATTTTGTTTGTGCAACCACCTTCAGGAGACTGTTCGATCACACTCTCCGCTCCAGGGCTTTGAGCAAGTGGTGCACCACCATCTCGTATCACCCTTCATCCCCATCTACCCATGATCTTTTCTACCCCGTGTAATCCCAGTTAACCCGCATGCTCGCTCTGTTTCCTCCCCTCGTCTCTCTCCTTTTTTCCTGTCATTTCCTTCCTTTACCTGTTCTGTCCAACTGTAGGTCCAGTGTATGTTGCCATTTTATGCTTTGTCTCCTGGTTTTTCTGCCAGCCAAGCTATTGCATACAAAAATAATAAATAATCATTCAATAGTTGGTGTTGAACGTTTCCCATTGTCGAGAGGCCCCTACAACATGATGAGTGATATTCTTGATTTGAAACTCGTTATTTTAATGTAAAATGTAATTGCCCCCAGTTTCTCTCTCTGGGTCATCGGACATACACTACCGGTCATAAGTTTTAGAACACCTCAATTTTCCAGTTTTTATTGAAATTTACGCAGTATAATGTATCAACACAACAACAACAACAACAACAACATGCATTTTAAGGCCATGTTCCCTGCTAGAGCGGGGGTTAGCCTTGCGGTCCCCATGACAATCTTCTCCATTTTGCCCTATTTTCTGCATCTCTCCTTGTTAACCCCCTTGCCCGCATTTCTTCTTCCACCATCTTTAGCCAAGCCTTTCTCGGTCTTCCCCGTCCTCTACTTCCTTCTACATTAACTTCCATCACTCTTCTCAACCAGTCACTTTCATCCTTCCTCAATACATGACCAAACCATCTCAACCTGTTCCTCTTCACAGCATCAATCACAGGCAATATTCCCATCATCTTTCGCAATTCATCATTTGTCTTCCTCTCTCTCAACGATACTCCGCACATCCATCGAACCATTCGCATTTCCACCCTTTCCAGCCTTTGTTGCTGCTCTACGTTCATTACCCATGTCTCGCTCCCATAAATCATAACACTTCTCACACATGCAGCATACACCTTTCCCTTCAGCTTCAGCGACACTCTCCTCCTCATCAGCACGCCACTCAGTTCCCGAAACTTCTTCCATGCACATCTCACTCGAGCAACCGTTGCCGAGTCTGATCCACCTTCTCCATTCAGCATGTCTCCGAGGTAGCAAAATGTTTTCACACCTTCCAGCTTCACGCCGTCTCCAAGATCCAACTCAACATTTCCTCCATCTGCAGCTCCCTCTGTGCACACCTTACATTTGAATGTAGCTGCCACACTGGTTAATGACCCTCTCAGACCACTACATTTTTGATGAACCCACTCAGCACACATTGTACATTGAATGGAGTTCACTCCGACACCCTTCCTGCACACAGCACACGGCCACTTCCCAGTTCTTTCCACCTCACCACATGCTTTACCACTTGCCATCACCTTTGTCTTTCCGATATTCACCTTCAGACCTTTTGTCTCCATACATTCCTTCCACTTGTTCATCTTTTCCTTCAGTCCATCCATACTTTCCGCAATCAACACCAGATCATCTGCATACAACAACTCCCACGGTAAACCCTCCTTTACGGTCTGAGCCAGCACCTCCATCACAGCTACAAATAGTAGTGGACTTAGTACCGACCCCTGATGCACTCCCACCTTCACCTCAAACTCACCACTGTTCCCGTCCTTCGTCCTTACAGCTGTGCGTGCTCTTTTGTACATTGCCATCACTACTCTGATCAACCATTCCTCCACTCCTAACTTCCTCAATGCCCATGTCAATACTTTGCGTGGAACCCTATCGAATGCTTTCTCCAGATCAACAAACCCAAAAAACAACTTCTTCCTCTTATCCATGTACTTCTCCTGCAACTGCCTCACAATGAAAAGCGCATCTGTCGTTCCTCTTCCTGGCATAAATCCAAACTGCATTTCGTCGATCTTCACTTTCTTCCTTATCCTCCTCTCCAACACCCTTTCCAATACCTTCATTCCATGCTCCAATAACTTTATCGCTCGGTACGAGCCACACTCCAGAGGGTCACCTTTCCCCTTGTATAGAGGGACGAGGGTACTCAGTTCCCAATCCACTGGAATGCGGCCTTCTTTCACCACCAGATTACAGATCTCTGTCATTCTCTTCACACCCCAACTTCCTGCTGCCTTCAACATATCTCCCACAACTCCCGTCGGCCCTCCCGCTTTTCCACTCTTCATTGCTTTTATCGCTTCCTCAACTTCCTTCTCAGTTATCTTCTCTGCCGGTCCTAAAACTGGGTTACTCTCTATGTTGCCATCCCATTCATTCTCTGTATTCAACAGCATTTCCATATATCTTTTCCATCTTCCTTTAATTCCATCTGGGTCGACAACGATTTGTCCCACTTCATCCTTCAAGCAACTCACCCCCATCACATCACACCTATCTTTCGCTATCTGCTTTGCAATCCTGAATACTGCTTTCTGACCCTCTTCCGAATCCAAGCGTTCTCCGAACATTTTCCTACATGCCTCCTGCGCCTTTGCTACCTCTTTCTTTGCAGCCTTCCTGGCTGCCTTATAACTTTCATGCTCTGCTGTTTCTGCTCCCGTACCCTTCGCCTTCTGCCACTCTTTGAACTTCTTCCTCTTCTCGTCAATCCTCTTTCCAACCTCAACATCCCACCACCATGTTTCCGAGTGCCTCGGTGGTCCTTTTGTCCATCCACATACCTCACCAACGGCTCCCAACAGACTAGCTTTCATTGACATCCAACCACTTTCAAGCTCAACCAAATCACCCTCTACCTTACTCAGCCTCTCTTTTAATGCCTCCCTTACTGTCACCTCTTTCAACCTCCACACCTTCATTCTTGGTTGGTACTTCACCCGCCGAGCTCTCCTCGCACCTTTCACCCTTATGTCGCAGACAACCAAGTGGTGCTGTGAAACAGCCTCCTCCCCCGGGATCACCTTTGTGTCCCGGAGGTGCCCCCTATCTCGCCGACGCACCATCAGGTAGTCAACGGTTGTCGTCGACCCACCTGACGTGTATGTAACAAGCTTATTGTCCTCTTTCTGGAACTGAGTATTACAAATCAACAAATCAGCTCCATCAGCAAACTCCAAAATCCTTTCACCTTCTCCATTTCTCACACCATATCCGTAACCCCCATGAACTCCCTCAAAACCATCCATACTCCTTCCCACATGTCCATTCAGGTCTCCTCCCACCACAACAACTTCCTCATCTTTCACGTTTTCCATCAGCTTCTCTATCGCACACCAGAACTTGTCCTTCTCTTCATCGCTTCGACCAACCTGCGGAGCATATCCCGAGATGACGTTCACCAAGAGCTTTCCAATCATCATTTTCACCATCATCAACCTATCACTCACTCTAGTCACACTCACCACACTGTCTACAAACTCCTCAGAAAACAGGACACCAACACCATTCACGCCCTCCGGGCACCCTTGCCACACAAACTTGTATTTCTGTCCCTGCCTACCCTTCACCATTCTCACACCACTTCCCTTCCATCTCGTCTCTTGCACACAACATATGTCCACTCTTCTTCTGACCAATACTTCCACCACTTCTCCTGATCTCCCTGTCATTGTCCCCACATTCCATGTCCCAAACCTCAGAAACCGATCTCCACTTCGGGCTGCACCCTGCCCATATGTACTTGTGATTGTCATGGTTCTCTTTTTGAGGCAATGTTTTTATGGCCGGATGCCCTTCCTGACGCCAACCCTCTTAGTCATCTCTTACGACACGCAGGGATACGGTGTACCTATTCTGACCAGGGTACACACTGGGAAACGTTTAAAACATGTAAATTCTGGGGGGGGGGGGGGGGGGGGGGCATCAGCATCACGGCTGCGGTTTAAACATATTCCAACAATATCCAAACAGAATGATGAAAAAACAATCCGGGAAAAGTCTCCAAGCTAGAACGTGGATTTGAGAAAGAAGGAGCAGAGGCGGAAGAAAACGAGATACAGGGGGCGGGGCACAAGCTGAGACGAGGAGGAGAGCGAACAAGCACGTGTCCGGGAGGAGAGAAAGAATCAATATAGAATTATTTGTCTAGGGAGGTGAGGTGAGGGGGAGAAAACAAAATAAAAGAAACAAGCAATACAGCGAAGGAAATAACCCAAACCGACAAAACACCGACGGGGGGAGGGAAGCCCCAAGTCACCAGGCCGCGCACGAGGTACGACTCAGAAAACGATTAACTACACACAAGTTTGCACGAACCACAAACCAACACCAACTAGAAACACACAATAACACGTACACAGCAAAATAACCAGTGGAAATTTGACAAAGACAAGAATGGGAAAACACTCAAACTTCGATGCCGTGGAGAGCTCGAAGCACGCCTCACTCGCCCGAGGAACCGGAAGTCCCGTCTGTACTCTGTATCTGGATGTATTAATGTATCAATGTACTCTGGAATTAAACAAAGAACAAATAAACAATTGGAGATAAAAAAGAAATCATGGAATCATTTTGTTTAACAAAATTTAATTTAAATTTTTGACCCTGCACAGTAGCCACCTTTTTCAGATATAACCGCTGAACACACTCGTGGCATTCTTTCTACAATGGAAATCAAATATTGTTCGGCAAGTTCTTCCCAACACGGTTGCAGAAGTTCCCACATATGTGTTGCACTTGTAGGTTGCGTTGCTTTCACCCTTCTGTCCAGTTCATCCCAAACCAGCTCGATGGGGTTTAAGTCTGGAGACCGTGCTGGCCATTCCATGATTTGAAGCCTACCGTCTTGTTCTTTTCCTCTAAGGTAGTTTTGACATAGCCTGGAGGTGTGTTTAGGGTCATTATCTTGCTGTAGGATGTACCCCTGAACAACTAGGTGTATACCAGAGGGTATTGCATGGTGCAGCAAAATACTGTGGTAGCCCTTTTGGTTCAGGGTGCCAGTCACTCTGTGCAAGTTGCCGACTCTGGATCCAGCAAAAGAGCCCCAGACCATCACGCTTCCTCCTACATGTTTGACAGTTGGTGTCACAAACTGAGGAACCATCCTTTCGCCGACTCGACGGCGTAAAAAAAACCCTGCGTGATGAACCAAATATTTCAAATTTTGATTCATCGGTCCATAAGACCTTATTCCAGTCTTCAGTAGTCCACTGGCGGTCCTTCATGGTCCAGGCAAGCCTCTTTTTCTTATTTTGCCATCTTAGCAATGGCTTTCTTACTGCCACTCGACCTGTCAAACCTGCAGCTCGAAGTCTTCTCTTCACAGTTGAAACTGAGACTTGCTTACTTCGACCAGTGTTAAGCCGTGCTTGAAGCTGTTGTCCTGTGAGCGCCTATCACGCAAGCTGTTGACTCTCAGAAACTTGTCTTCTGATTCTGTTGTGGCTTTGGGTCTGCCAGACCTCTTCCTGTCAGAGTTTCCTCCAGTTTCCAATATACTACTTCCTGCAGTGCAATATCGTCCAAATAATGCTTCAGAGGGTGTTATAACAGTCTGTTCCAATACTGCTTTTATACAGACAGGGGGTTTGTAATCAAGTAATCAGCAGAGGTTGGGACACCTGTAGGAATTGTTTGCATCAACTTTCAAGGCTTAATTTACTTACATTGCTGCAGAACAGCTGTACGTTGTTAACCCATTACTTGTTCCCTGAATAAGGCCTTTTTTTTTTTTACAATATAACTGTGCAATCTACATTATTTTCCCATTTTTGCAAACCTAAACGTTTTTTTCACCTTGAGCAGTTTACTGCTTACCTTTGTGCCATTTCAGGTTATTCATTGGACATTAAATTGCGTAAATTTCAATAAAAACTGGAAAAATTGAGGTGTTCTAAAACTTTGACCGGTCGTGTATGTTGCAGCACTAATAGTTCCAACATTGTTAATCCAGGTTTGACTGCTGCAGAATATTTATGAATCACTTTTATTTCCCTCTTTAATTACCCTCTTACATTGCCTTAATTATTTAGTTAGTCCTTTTTGCTGTATTGTAAATTAATTGTTCACATTTCCTGCAGTTGAAGTGTGAGTAGCCATATTGTCCATTCACATGATTCTGCCCATCTAACCTGACTTTCAATATCTCACAAAACCCCAAAACTATACTGGAAGGTGCTAGTTAAGGGTCATCACAAATGACAAAGGTGAAGCAATCTGCAAGGCTGTTGGTTCATGTCACGTCTGAGCAGTTAAGACGAGACTGGCGATGCTCAGTGCATAATTTGATGGCGTATCAAGTTATAGATATAAACTCTGAAACCCACAACAACCCACACAATCATCGTATGCACGCTGCTGTAGATGTAGAGGGTAAAGCTAGAGATACAATTCAAAAATAGTTCCTGACAGTTCACCAAAAATGTTGGGATGTCTTAAATACACACACATTTGGTACATTAACATACAGTCGTGGCCAGAAATATTTGCACCCTTGCACTTTTTTCAAATAACTCACAATTTTCTCTAAAAATAAGTTGAAATTGACGAAAGTATTTGGTCTCCATAATTCTTTATTTCACTGTTAATATTACAAAACCTTTGTTTTTTATTCAGAACTTAATATATCCTTCTAAATCAGAAAATAAAAATAAATGGCATTACCTTCTTGAACCATTCCTGGGTGCTTTTTGAAGTGTATTTGGGGTCATTGTCCTGCTGCAAGACCCATGACCTTCGACGGAGAACCAGCTTTCTGACACTGGGTTCAACATTGCGCTCCAACATGCCTTTTTACCTTCGCAAAAGCGGAAGGTTATGTTTTGATCGCTGTGTATTTATTTGTATGTCTGTGTGTGTGTGTGTATATGTTATTCGCATAACTCAAAAAGTATTCAACCGATTCGCATGAAATTTGGTGGGATGATAGGTTATTATCCGGGAACCATTTGATTAGATTTTGGAATCGATCGGGTCAAAGGTCAAGGTCAAGGTCATGAAAAGGTCAAAATCGTCTTTTTACCATAGCGCGGTCAATTTGTGTCCAATTTGTATGAAACTAATGCCAAAATGCTTTGCTACACAGATCTTGTAGCCTTTTATTTTGGCAACAAAAGTAGCTGCGGCGAAGGTATGCGCTCTACCGAGTGCCCGTTCTAGTTAATCTCCTGATTTCATGATGCCCTGCATACATTCAAGGTACCCAGTGCCAGAGGCAGCACAGCAACCCCAAAACATCACTGAACCTCCTCCATGTTTGACTGTAGGGAAGGTGTTCTTTTCTTTGAAGGCTTCATTTTGTTTTCTGTAAACATAGAGATGATGTGCTTTACCAAAAAGCTCAAATTTGGTCTCATCTGTCCACAGGACATTCTTTCAGAAGAAGTTTGGCTTGTTCAAGTGTGTTTTGGAAAACTTCAGTCAGGCTTTCTTCGCAGTGGGGTCCTCCTGGGTCTCCTACCATAGAACCCCCTTTCATTGAGTTGGAGACGCATGGTGTAAGTTCAAACTGTCGTACCTTGTGTCTGAAGCTCAGCTTGAATCTGTTTGGCAGGTGATCGAGGTGCTTTTTCCACCATTCGAACAATACTTCGCTGCAATCTTCTATCAAGTTTTCTCTTTGCGGCCCGGTCCAGGGAGGTTGGCTACAGTGCCATGGGTCTTAAACTTGCTGATAACATTGCGTATGGTGGACACAGGAACATTAAGGTCTCTGGAGATGGACTTGTAGCCTTGAGATTGTCCATGATTGGCTACAATCTTGTGTCTGACCACTTCAGACAATTATCTGGTTTTCTTTCTTTTCTCCATGCTCATGCTCATTGCGGTTTCCACACACAGTGAAACAAAACAGCAGAATGACTCCTTTTCTGTTCTCAAACTGGTTGAATTTTATATTGCAGGCACCTGCACCATAGGTGTTTCAATTCGAAAGTAAAGGAGAATCACCTGCTTGAAATCTAATTATTTCTAACAACTTCTAAAAGGTGCGAATAATATTGTCCGGGCCATTTTAGGATTTCTGTGTCGAATAAGCTAAGATTTAGTAATTTTTTTCAGGTTTTTGTTTTGTGCCAATGTAAACCAAAGAAATACAAATGTGGATTACAAAATATTTTTAAATTTCATATGCCACGACTGTATGTATATATATGTTCAAATGTGTGATGTTCAAAATAAAACCGTCCTATGCACTTGATTGAAAATTGCAATGTATCTTCAATTGTGCTTCCTTCAAACTATGAAATACCATTTCATGAAAATATTCCAATGTGTTTCAAATAGTAAACAGTAACTGCTCAAAGGAAAAGGGTATTTTGATCCTCAGCAAAGACTTCTTGTGCTCCGCAGGCATATGTGTATACGTCGGAATGATGCTCGGAGCATTATTCTGGGGAGGACTTGCTGATAAGATTGGCCGAAAGCAAAGCCTGCTGATGGCTCTTTCATTCAACAGCTTCTTCACCTGTTTCTCATCATTCATGCAGAGCTATGAAGCCTTCCTCTTCTGCCACTTCTTCTCAGGCTTTGGGTATGTACTACAATTGATATGGTGATCTTGTTGACTCCCTTCAGCGCAAAGTGCACAGCGTTGTATTAATTACCACCAGTTTCTGCCCACAAATCAACCTGGGCACGTGACGTTGAAGACAATAATTATACATCCAAGCTCACCACGAGTTGGTCTTGGAAGTTGATTGTGGAACGTGAGGTGTGGCTAACGTAACGTGTCAAACTTTGTCATTGCAAAAGTGGGAGCTTCCATCTCTTACTCTGATGAAAGGGTAACGGTCAGAACGTCAGCCTCGACTCACTTGCCACGGTTGTTAACATACTCGCATCAACTCACTGGCCACGGTGGTTAACATACTCGCATGAACTCACTGGCCACGGTGGTTAACATAATCGCATAAACTCACTGGCCACGGTGGTTAACATACTCGCATCAACCCAGTAGCCACGGTTGTTAACATACTCGCATCAACTCACTGGCCACGGTGGTTAACATACTCGCATCAACTCACTGGCCACGGTGGTTAACATACTGGCATCAACTCACTGGCCACGGTGGTTAACATACTCGCTGCGACTCACCTGCCACGGTTGTTAACATACTCACCTCAACTCACTGGCCACGGTGGTTAACATACTCGCCTCAACTCACTGGCCACGGTGGTTAACATACTTGCCTCGACTCACTTGCCACGGTGGTTAACATACTCGCCTCGACTCACTTGCCATGGTGGTTAACATACTTGACTCGACTCACTCACCACGGTGGTTAACATACTTGACTCGACTCACTGGCCACGGTAATTCTGCCACGAGCGGAATGGTGGCAATAATGTGCAATTTGCATGATTCTCGCTTCCATGTGTGCTTTGCAGTATCGGAGGCACGGCACGATTCTCGCTTCCATGTGTGCTTTGCAGTATCAGAGGCACGGCACGATTCTCGCTTCCATGTGTGCTTTGCAGTATCGGAGGCACGGCACGATTCTCGCTTCCATGTGTGCTTTGCAGTATCGGAGGCACGGCACGATTCTCGCTTCCATGTGTGCTTTGCAGTATCGGAGGCACGGCACGATTCTCGCTTCCATGTGTGCTTTGCAGTATCGGAGGCACGGCACGATTCTCGCTTCCATGTGTGCTTTGCAGTATCGGAGGCACGGCACGATTCTCGCTTCCATGTGTGCTTTGCAGTATCGGAGGCACGGCACGATTCTCACTTCCATGTGTGCTTTGCAGTATCGGAGGCACGGCACGATTCTCGCTTCCATGTGTGCTTTGCAGTATCGGAGGCACGGCACGATTCTCGCTTCCATGTGTGCTTTGCAGTATCGGAGGCACGGCACGATTCTCGCTTCCATGTGTGCTTTGCAGTATCGGAGGCACGGCACGATTCTCGCTTCCATGTGTGCTTTGCAGTATCGGAGGCACGGCACGATTCTCGCTTCCATGTGTGCTTTGCAGTATCGGAGGCACGGCACGATTCTCGCTTCCATGTGTGCTTTGCAGTATCGGAGGCACGGCACGATTCTCGCTTCCATGTGTGCTTTGCAGTATCGGAGGCACGGCACGATTCTCGCGTCCATGTGTGCTTTGCAGTATCGGAGGCACGGCACGATTCTCGCTTCCATGTGTGCTTTGCAGTATCGGAGGCACGGCACGATTCTCGCTTCCATGTGTGCTTTGCAGTATCGGAGGCACGGCACGATTCTCGCTTCCATGTGTGCTTTGCAGTATCGGAGGCACGGCACGATTCTCGCGTCCATGTGTGCTTTGCAGTATCGGAGGCACGGCACGATTCTCCCTTCCATGTGTGCTTTGCAGTATCGGAGGCACGGCACGATTCTCGCTTCCATGTGTGCTTTGCAGTATCGGAGGCACGGCACGATTCTCGCTTCCATGTGTGCTTTGCAGTATCGGAGGCACGGCACGATTCTCCCTTCCTTGTGTGCTTTGCAGTATCGGAGGCACGGCACGATTCTCGCTTCGATGTGTGCTTTGCAGTATCGGAGGCACGGCACGATTCTCGCTTCCATGTGTGCTTTACAGTATCGGAGGCACGGCACGATTCTCGCTTCGATGTGTGCTTTGCAGTATCGGAGGCACGGCACGATTCTCGCTTCCATGTGTGCTTTACAGTATTGGAGGCACGGCACGATTCTCGCTTCCATGTGTGCTTTGCAGTATCGGAGGCACGGCACGATTCTCGCTTCCATGTGTGCTTTGCAGTATCGGAGGCACGGCACGATTCTCGCTTCGATGTGTGCTTTGCAGTATCGGAGGCACGGCACGATTCTCGCTTCCATGTGTGCTTTACAGTATCGGAGGCACGGCACGATTCTCGCTTCCATGTGTGCTTTGCAGTATCGGAGGCACGGCACGATTCTCGCTTGCATGTGTGCTTTGCAGTATCGGAGGCACGGCACGATTCTCGCTTCCATGTGTGCTTTGCAGTATCGGAGGCACGGCACGATTCTCGCTTCTATGTGTGCTTTGCAGTATCGGAGGCACGGCACGATTCTCGCTTCTATGTGTGCTTTGCAGTATCGGAGGCACGGCACGATTCTCGCTTCTATGTGTGCTTTGCAGTATCGGAGGCACGGCACGATTCTCGCTTCCATGTGTGCTTTGCAGTATCGGAGGCACGGCACGATTCTCACTTCGATGTGTGCTTTGCAGTATCGGAGGCACGGCACGATTCTCGCTTCCATGTGTGCTTTGCAGTATCGGAGGCACGGCACGATTCTCGCTTCCATGTGTGCTTTGCAGTATCGGAGGCACGGCACGATTCTCGCTTCTATGTGTGCTTTGCAGTATCGGAGGCACGGCACGATTCTCGCTTCCATGTGTGCTTTGCAGTATCGGAGGCACGGCACGATTCTCGCTTCTATGTGTGCTTTGCAGTATCGGAGGCACGGCACGATTCTCGCTTCTATGTGTGCTTTGCAGTATCGGAGGCACGGCATGATTCTCGATTCCATGTGTGCTTTGCAGTATCGGAGGCACGGCACCCATCGCCTTCCCTTATTTTGCTGAATTTCTCTCACGGGACAAGCGTGGTGAGCATCTCAGCTGGCTGTGCATGTTTGGGATGATCGGAGGGATATACGCTTCTGCTCTCGCTTGGGCCATCATACCCCACTATGGTAAGACCATCGTTTTGCCCAACTACCCATCGGTACTAAAGTGCATCTGTGTACCCAACGACCCATTGGTGTACCGAATTGTCTGGTCTTGCCACAGTGCATGGAATTGCAAGGCCATTCATTTGGTACTAGTCTTGAAATGTGGAAATAAAGGAGACAATTTGTCATCATTTATGTAACAAATGAAACTAATATATGGATTCTTTCAAAAAACGAAGGCTCCGACAACTCGTATGGATTCCTAGCAGCCGAGGCTTCGGTCCGACGTTTGGACGGAGTGGTCCAAAGGTTCGAGTGGTCGAAACGTCAACCTGAGCTTACCTGCTGGCAACGATACAAGTTGCTAGTGCCATAATTTTTGAATACGGATCTTCCCGACTGCAACCCATCTCTTGCACACTTGATCATCAGACTTGCAAATATAAAAGTAAGAGGCCGTTCAGAATTTTTTCTTACCAGGTATGTCTTTCACATGTGGTATGCAGGATGGAGTTTCAGCATGGGCTCTGCGTACCAATTCCACAGTTGGCGGGTGTTTGTCATCACCTGTGCATTACCGGCTATGGCATCCATTGTGGCGATCACTTTCATGCCGGAAAGCCCACGTTTCCTCCTGCAGGCAAGACGCCTTCACATGAGGCAGCAAATCGAGTTTAAATTACCACTGCTCATCCATCGGTTACTCTTATTAATTAAAATAAACCATTTGGCGTCGTACCAGATGTAACATTTCAACTTGCTGCAGTTGCAATGTAATATGTGAACATAATATGTTCATAATTGAGATTGTTTTGCAGATGGGGTGGCATGACAAGGCCTGGATGGTATTGAAACAGGTTCACGATACAAATATGAGAGCCAAGGGTACACCGGAAAAAGTATTTAGTGTGAGTTACGTTGTTCTACTTCTATATATAATTATATATATATATATATATATGTGGTGTCCAGCTTTTGTATGTCCGCGTTTTATTCAGAGAAGGCTGAACGGATCTTCATCAAACTTTCTGAGGTTCATCAGTGAGTGCCTGGGAGTGTTTTAGGCAAAAAAGAATGAATTAAAAAAATTGAAAAACAAGTTCGATTTTTGGAGTTATTATAAATAAATAAATAAAAATCGCTCGATAGGGCCGAAGCCTTTTTAAATGAATGACAGTTATATACAACTACACATTCGCATAAATAAATACAAAACATTCACCAGTCATTTGAGTACAAATAAATCAAACAATTCTGGAAGTGTACGAATTTGGTGGTACAGCTTCTTCTTCTTCTTCTTTTTTTGTATACAGGATCGAGGCTCGTGAAAGAGCTAACATTTTTCCACAAAAAAAAAATCAAACAGACAGACAAAACATATAATAAGGGTAGCGGGACACAAGATGGGGAGAGAAGGGGAAGCACAAACACAACGTTTGAGAGCAGGGACATCAGGAGATTTGTGAGAGGGAGAGGGCTTGGGGGGAGGAGGCGTGGGAATGCGTGGTGGCGGGGAGTGGGAGAAGTAGAAAAGACAAGGACACTGCAAGGACTTCCAGGAAAGAAATCATCTTACTGATTCTTCCTGATCGGCATCACACTTAACTCAGAAACGTGAGCCACTCCCGTTCCTCTCCTGCGTCCCCCCTCCTCTCCCCTTCCCCCCCTCCCCTTACCACCCCTCCGCTCCTCCCCCCCCCCACCCCTCACCTCCCCCCCTCCCTCCCCCGCCCGGCAACGCCGGGTACTTCTGCTAGTCACAATATAATGTACAATCCGATCAGGAACTAATGTAGCAACTGTCATTTCAAAATATTTATCTTTCAATGTTCCAACCTGCAGGTCCATCAGATCGGCATTCTGCAACCAAAGGATGAAATCGTAGAAATTCAGACAGATACGGGAACCTGGTACCAACGCTTCCATGTGCGCCTTGAAACATTATTACACCAGGTGAGTCATCGTAGAGCGTGTGGGTTCTGGCAGTTGTCATGGTGGATTGTGATTTTTGTTTAAATGAGTGATGACAAGAAAGATCACAAATGGGAAGTGGGATTTGAATATGTCGCCATGACCACACCACCCACACAACAAGTCAGAGAAGAGTACAATCAAAGCCACAACATGGAAATGAAACAAATGAGAGAGGGAGTTTGGGAATATAGTTAATGCAGATTAGAGAGGGGTGGGGGGATTGTCGGGGGAGGACACAGGAATGGGCAATGAGCAGAGTAATAAAACTCAAACACAAATAGGATATGCCAATACGCCATCAATGGTCTTTAAAGCTTGGATTGTTGAACAGATCTGTGCTGATTTGGGTAGTCTGCCCCAATAGTAAAAGAGGGATCAGGCCCATCTCTAAGGTATTTAATACTGTCTTGCATGGATTCATCAAGCTTTCTGCAAATGGTATTAAGGGCCTTCTCCTGCGATGGCTGGCAATTTGTTTTGGGCAAACAAAAGTACATGAAGTACAAAAAACTACAAAGACAATAATATATTTTGTTCACCTTTCCTCCATTACTTTGTGATCGAGGTCACCACCATCTGATGATGTCCTCCATGCATGTTTACGTAATCGTTCTTGTCTTAATAACCAGATGACCTCCATCGATATGTAGCTTCCTCTACTCAATATCATGAGTGTGACTGTCTGCCTCTCGTTCAGCTGTTCCACTCCACTCAGTTGTCCATTTGTTGACTTCCCGACCTCTTGTTATCAAGCTTCTCTATGAGCCTCAGCTTGTGCATGTTCAGTATATATAATATTTTTTATTATTATTCTTGTACTTGTTTCATTATACACCCGTGTGTATATGCATATATATATATATATAATTAGCATCTGTAATTTGGTGCTCCAACGTAATGAGCGAACGTCATGACGTCATCGCCACGAATGTCCGCATCGCCTGCCAAGCTCCGGAGGAGCCATCTAGCAGTGCGTCATTGTGGATGTTCCATTGGCCATTGACCATCTAGCAGTGCGATCCATTGGCCATGCATACAGTTCAAAATATTGTCCTGTCCGTGCAGATAAAGACCGGTCTTGGACGGATTGCCGATCGAGCTTACACTCCAAGGCGTTCAGTCAAAAACGGCGGAGTTCTTTACACGCGAGGGAAAGGAGAATGGCGAACTTACCTGGGCAGCTTCCACTGGAGCGTAATCAAGCCAGACCGACACCGATTTAAAATGTACAAAAATACCGGCTTTATTGAAGGAATGCCGGGAACAAAATAATGCAGGGCAACTAAAATTCCAAAATGGAGCGCCCCCATACAGACCCGTATACACACGAGGGGAAAAATAACTGGTGAAAATAATGTGTAATGTTTCTGTACTCAGCTGCAAGCGGCTTCTGAATCCTGTCGGGAATAATCCAGGTCCTGAGTGCGCAATCCAGGTGCGGCACAGGCCCTGGCGGGAAGTAGGCCTCAGCGCGCCCCCGTTCACTCAGCCGGGCTTGTCTTCGTGGTCTGCTTTACCAGCACCCATGTCTCTCAGCGCACCCAGACGATGCCCAGCCAGCACAAATGAGCCAGTGAAAGGACAATGCGGCCGCCAAGCCGATCGCCCGGACCAAGAAGAAAGAATGCACGAGCAGCGACCGTCTGCAGGAACTCAGCACACCACTGGCGACAACTGTGACTGTTTGCTATCAAAGGCCCAACTCAAGACAGATGTCGACCATTCGTATTGAAAGTCCAGCGTGAGAGATATCCGCCTTCCACAAACACCAGGACCTGAGAGACAAATGGATGCACAACCGCATGTTATCGATGTCCCACGCAAGAGCTTATCAGCACCCGCACACTTTCAGATCCAGAAGCCGAGAGAGAATATGTCGGCCCTCCAACTACTTTGTACTCGAGGCTCTGACGTCATCCAACGCTGCCAGTGCCTGCTCCAACCAGCGAGTCCATCTCCTCATTCCATGACCGTCCTGACCAATCATTGCTCTTCGGGGCGTGGCCTCACGGACCTCCTGTGCCTTTGTGATCATCAGGTCGGTGGTATCATTGGTGGTGCTCAATGTCCTGTTTCCGGTTACTTTTATTTAGTGTGATAATGCATGCCGATTGTCTGGCTATGTGTGTGTGCTGCATTGTTATAAGGAATAGAGGGGAAATAACAGAGGCAATTACATACAGGGGATTAATTTCCCATAATCCCTAACTAATTAACATAATCCCACCCCTCGTCATGGGAACAAAGATACACTCTTACACAACATACGGTCTAACGGATCCCGACTTATGGTACATGGGGTTTCTTCTTCTTCAGCATGACATGCGGAGCATGGTAATCTATACACTTCTACCTGGACTTACGGTATTCCATTGTCTACCCCCCACAAATGTAACAATATTTACATGTTTCAGAAAAGAAGCCTGTTGAAGGTAATTATCAAATTTGCTCAAACATATTTGGGGTGCTTTTATTTATATCTGCCAATGTTGATAAAGCTGCATCAAATGTCACCTCTCAATACTGATGGGCATTTCATGGCATGGCTTTCGGTTCATAATTATATATTTAAAAACACAACTTCAAACGGCAATAAAACTTATCTCCTTTGAACAAGGTCTCATTCTTTCAAGATACCAAATTATTAGGAAATCCGATCTTTGAGACTTTACCATTCACAAATACAGATATTCCAAGTGAATTATAGTGTAAGTAGGAGCATAACCGCTTTACTCTTCTGCACCTCTAGGAGCATGATCTTGATCTTGATCCTCACTTCAAATTTGGCATTTCCAAAGGTTTATTATTTGTTTTTTGGTTTGGGGGATTGAGAGCAGCGTTACCTATTTAGGTTAGCTTTATTATAAAAAATCTCACAATAATGCTATTTCATTAATTAGTCATAATACATGGAATGGGAAGACGGAGGGACATCTTAAAATTGCTTGGAAATTATAACACTAATAATTAGTCCATCCACTGCACAGCAGGAGAGATGGGGTTTTGTAATCACTTCTGTGTGTGTATCTGTCTGTCTGTCTGTCTGTCTGTGTGTGTTCGTGTGTCTACCATTTGAGTTTTGTCATCAAATTTTCACCAAAGCTTTATTATGACAATACAGAAAAGGTAAATTAATAATTTTGTCAAAAGATCAAGGGATCAAAGGTCAGTGTCACCTAAAATCATCAATTTTCATCCAATTGACCTGAAATTTTAATTTACCATTTGAGTTTTGTTAACAATTTTTCACCAAAGCTTTATTATGACAATACAGAAAAGGTAAATTAACAAGCGTTATGCCTAGGTCACCCGTCGGTGAAGTGATGTGAGTTGACAAAGTGGAAGACGCAGAAAACATGCTATGATATGATATTTCGCTCACAAGGTTCAGACATACATGGAGGCGGCCATCTTGGATTTTGATGTGGCGACCCAATTTTCAATAGCGTTCTTCCTTATGCCTAGATACACCCACACACCAGATTAGAAGTTGGTACTTCGCTTATTTTTCAAGATATTCTGCTCACAAGGTTCAGACTAACATGGCGGCGGCCATCTTGGATTTTGACGTGGCGACCCAATTTTCAATAGCATTCTTCCTTGTGCCTAGACACACCCAAACACCAGATTAGAAGTTGGTACTTTGCTTATTTTTCAAGATATTATGCTCACAAGTTTCAGACATATATATGGTGGCGGCCATCTTGGATTTTGACGTGGCGACCCAATTTTCAATAGCATTCTTCCTTATGCTGAGATACACCCACACACCAAATTAGAAGTTGGTACTTCGCTTATTTTTCAAGATATTCATCTCACAAGGTTCAGACATACATGGCGGCGGCCATCTTGGATTTTGACGTGGCGACCCAATTTTAAACAGCGTTCTTGCTTGTGCCTAGATACACCCACACATCAGATTAGAAGTTGGTACTTTGCTTATTTTTCAAGATATTCATCTCACAAGGTTCAGACATACATGGCGGCGGCCATCTTGGATTTTGACGTGGCGACCCAATTTTAAACAGCGTTCTTGCTTGTGCCTAGATACACCCACACACCAGATTAGAAGTTGGTACTTCGCTTATTTTTCAAGATATTCATCTCACAAGGTTCAGACATACATGGCGGTGGCCATCTTGGATTTTGACGTGGCGACCCAATTTTCAACAGGGTTCTTCCTTATGCCGAGATACACCCACACAGCAGATTAGAAGTTGGTACTTCGCTTATTTTTCAAGATATTCATCTCACAAGGTTCAGACATACATGGCGGTGGCCATCTTGGATTTTGACGTGGCGACCCAATTTTCAATGGGGTTCTTCCTTATGCCTAGATACACCCACACACCAGATTAGAAGTTGGTACTTCGCTTATTTTTCAAGATATTCATCTCACAAGGTTAAGACATACATGGCATCAGACATACATGGCGGCGGCCATCTTGGATTTTGACGTGGGTTGCACCCACACACCAAATTCGAATGCGGTCCTCGCTTATGCACGCACACACGCCCGCACGCATGCCCGCACGCACGGACACACGGACGGAGGGGAAAGCCTTAGTCCCCCTTTCGCTACGCTGTGCAACAGGGGACAATAATTTTGTCAAAAGATCAAGGGATCAAAGGTCAGTGTCACCTAAAATCATCAATTTTCATCCAATTGACCTGAAATTTTAATTTACCATTTGAGTTTTGTTAACAATTTTTCAACAAAGCTTTATTATGAGAATATGGAGAATGCAAATTAATAATTTGCTGAAAAGGTCAAAGGTCCAATATGGAGAAGGTCAGCATCATGTAAAATCGTCCATTTTAATCTGATTGCCCTTTACATTTTAAGAATTTGCTTATTGGGTCACTGAATTGGTTCACTAATCAAAAGGTAGGAACCGATGTTTTTTTTGTGTTTTTTAGATCAAAAGGTCAAAGGTCAAGGTTGCATAAAATCATAAATTTTCATCCAATTGACCTTAAATTTTAAGAATTTGCTTACTGGGTCACTGAATTGGTTCACTAATCAAAAGGTAGGAATCGATTGTTTTTTTGTGTTTTTTAGATCAAAAGGTCAAAGGTCGAGGTTGCATAAAATCATAAATTTTCATCCAATTGACCTTAAATTTTAATAATTTGCATATCGGGTCACTGAATTTGTTCACTAATCAAAAGGTAGGAATGTATTGGTTTTTGTTTTTTTTAGATCAAAAGGTCAAAGGTCAAGGTTGCATAAAATCGTCAATTTTCATCCAATTGACCTTAAATTTTAGGAATTTGCATATGGTGTCTGAATTGGTTCACCAATAAAAAGCAAGTTTTTAAAAAAGTTTTTTTTTAAGATCTGAAGGTGGTCCGAAGTCCGAAGAAGGTGATCCGAAGACAATCATTACAATACATTATAGAAGACAAGCTGCATATAACATCATTCATTTTCATTTTTTTTTTTTTTTTTAAACTATCTTTGTTATTTTGAGCATGTGGAAGAAGACAATCTACATGGACGAAGAAGACAATCTACAATCTACATCTACATGGACGGGCTTTGCATTTTCAGATGCTTTCTAGTTGATGCTTTGATGATGACAAAGCTTGTTTTGTTTTGTCCATAATATTACCAGGTGTCATTTTGTGTCGAAACATTTTTCTGTTGTCTTGGTTCTGAATTTAATTAATATTGTAATATTGTGGTATTAATCCATGTCATGGTACATTAATTATATTATTTGCATTTTCAGATTTGGAAAAACTTTTTGAAGTGTTTTGAATTTCGACTCAGAAGATCAACTGTGCTGTTAATGGCAGTTTGGCTTACACTGTCTTTCGGGTAAGGCCATTCAATCTACAAATGAATTACGTTTACAAAGGAACTCTCTGCTTTGTCAAGTATTCTTGAGGTTGGTCTTAGTCAGCAGATAATTCTAATGATTGGTTTTATCAAATGAAAGTTGACAACCATGGTGGAAACCAAAGTGGAGGAAGCAGGGGAAGGAGTGGAGTGGGAGTTCAGAGGGAGCGGGGTGAAAGAGGGCCCCTCCTCTCCGGGCCCCTCCTCTCCCATCCTCTCCTCTCCCATCCCCTCCTCTCCCATCCACTCCTCTCCTCTCCCATCCCCTCCTCCCCCATCCTCACCTCTCCTCTCCCATCCTCTCCTCTACCATCCTCCCCTCGCCCCTCCCCCCTCCCCTCCTCACTCTCCCCTCACTCCTCGCACCCCTCTATCCGTTACATGTGGTGAGGCTTCATTCTCCTAACCTTCCACGGGGCCTGGGACTCCAGAGAGGAGTTGAGTAAGAGGAAGGGGTGGCGTGAGAGTCCAGATGGGGTGAGGAGGGAGGGGTTGGGGTATGGTGGGAGTCCGGAGGGAGAGGGGGTAGAAGGAGGAGGAAAGGGAAGGGGTGGGGTGGGAGGAGTCAGCGGACGGGGTGGGATGAGGGGAAGCTGTGTTGCCTGGCAACGCCAGGTAGCTTTGGTAGTGATAAATAAATAATCAAAGCAAAAACTTAATCAAATTTCTCAAATGAATGAACAAGACTTATTCTGATAACGTATTGTTGCGGTTCTGAGAAAGTGTACATATTTGATTTATAACGGTTAAAGGTTTTGCCCCCATAGTTAGTCCACATGCAACACGTAGGTCACCTTAGAACATTAGTTATTTCATAGTACTAGGGCATGCCCGTACTATATCTATATCTAAAATTATATCCCCCCCTCTATTTACATGAAATGGTTTGGTTCATGAAATGTTTTGGTCCATTCGCAACGCCAAAGCGAACGGCGAACGCTTTACATGAAATGGTTTGGTTCATGAAATGTGTTGGTCCATTCGCAACGCCAAAGCGAACGGCGAACGGCTTGCGAGTACAGTGACAATCCCCCCCCCCCCCCCCCCCCCCCTCTATTTAGATGAAATGGTTTTTATTAGTTTTAAAACATAGTTTAACGCCAACATAGCGGCAACATAGTTTGCAAACGTGAAATAAATGAATACGCTCTCAAATGTGCCATCCGAGGCAGAGTGTGTCCGCCACGTTCGGCACACGCGATAGCTCGCTGCTCTCTGATTGGTTGAATCGTTTTTTGGACATAGCTCGGTAAGTAATTGTCCGATTAATATGAAACCTTGAAAAGGCACATCCTCGGGTCCCCAGCAATATACCTGGCAAGTTTAAAGTATATCGGACCCGTGGTTGTCGAGAAACAGCGGTCACAGACAAACAAACGTACAAACGTACAAACAAACACACAGAGATTACTGGAATTATAGATAGATATGTGAGATAAGGCCATTTCCAATGGTGATACAGTGATCCCTCGTTTATCGCGGGGGTTACGTTCCAGAACCCCCCGCGATAGACGAAAATCCGCGAAGTAGCGACCATATTTTTATTTTATTATTTATATATATTTTAAAGCTTTATGACCCTCCCCACACTCTTATTAACCTTTCCAACACTCTTATTAACCTTTCCCATACTCTTATAAACACTTCCTATACTCTTAAACACTTTTTACACTCTTAAACATACGTAATTTTAACAACATATAAAATTCTAATGGGTACTCACCATTGAAGATACTGTAGCGACCCATGGGTCCCCCAAGCAAGACCAGCATCAGAATCTCCTTGCTCCAGCCGGTGACGTCACCGGCGGGGATCCGCGGCGCCAGAGTGGCTGGTCACGTGACCGCCAAAGCGTGCCGCGCGTGCGGGTATAATCAGCTACACCTGTTGATCACGTGACCACCGAAGCACGCCACGCTTGAGAGGCGTGGCTTTCGGTTTCGGTTTCTGGTTGTGCTTTATAATGCAGCCCGATAAACGGGCTTTTCAGTGTTCCCGAGTTGGTTTTGAGAATAAATATCTTCTCGGACGAGTTTGTGTCTTGCCCGTCATTTCGTCCGTATCAAGCAAGAGCCCCGGCTCTTCAATACTACAACTTGCGTGATGAAGATGATGATGAATTAGCTGTGCAGTACTGATGACGATGAAGGTGATGACGATGATGAATGTACTGCACAGCCAGAAAGAGCATTACAGTTACCCATTACGTGGGTAACTAGCGCAAGTGGAAGCTGCCGCATCTGCGTTTTCCATACGCACGACTCTGTCTCTTTGTCTACCCTTCTACTGTACACTATGTACAGTATTTTATTTCTTGTAATATGTTTTAATTACTGTATTTTTCTTATTTTTTTACGTTTTTTAATTTTTTAGGCTAGAAAATGCTTATTTTACCACAAAAATATTTAAAATAATAGTATATAAAAATACATTTATACCGCAAAATCCCACGATATAGCGAAAAATCCGCGATATAATTTTACATATATTAGCGAGAAAAACCCGCGATGTACCGAAGCCGCGAAAAGTGAACCGCGATATAGCGAGGGACGACTGTACCTGCGTTGTGTAAAATAAATAAATAAGAGTAGGTCCCATTCATTTTGCAGCCCACCCTCCAATCGACCTCATTGCGCACCATCCAGTCTGCGTCCTAATGCCCCTCGCATTGGGATGCTCAAACCAGCCAAATGCCACGAGGTAGACCTGAAAAGGGGGAGGAGTGCGAGGTCGGGGTGTGGCCACGTCAAGCAGACGTCAAGGGCAGAGCCGGTAAGACCCAACAAGCCAACCAGAGCTTGGGCGACATGGCCTGATAGGGCGTGGTAAAGGTGTGGTAATATAAGCACGCACACAAAGCCCTTCCAGAGGACTTACGCAACAGCGCTCGCGCAAGAGGACTTACGCAACAGCGCTCGTGCAAGAGGACTGACGCAGCGGCACTCATTGCAGAGGACTGTCCAGGACTGTCACGTTTGGCATTGGTGAAAGGAGTCGCTGGGGGGACTTTGATTGTGCAAGGACTTGTTGAGGATTTGGCTTTGGGCTTGTTGGGAGTGCACATAAAGCGCCGGTATTTATATTACGCACGCGGCCGAGACCGCCAGTATAACCGCCCAGCCGGTTCGTTTATTACGTACGCGGGTGAGCCGCTAAGTAACCGCTAGTCCAGCTTACCGATCCCCCCATATAATTGTCCGATCCGCGCCAACGACACGCAGAGAGCTTGCCTGCCGTCTACCATCTTCTTCGTGGTACGAGTCGGGGACCGGAGCGAGCTGTGGACGCCATCTTTAGACCCTCAACCCGACCATCTACAACCCCCGTGTGAGTCTGAGTCTGAGTGCAAAGGGGCCCGTGTCCAGGGATAAGTTAAGACTGTATAAGGCTGTCCTGTGTATCTGCTTCTTCTTCTTCTTCACTGTACATTGCTTCTTCTTCTTCATTGTACATAGTGTAAATAAACTAATCTGTTCTTCCTTTCTTCTCAATCCGACCGTATTAGTGATTTCTTCCATTGGGTAAGCGTGGCATGATTCAGAACCGCTCGGATCGGGTTTAGTACCTGTTAACGGCCCGGATCACGGCTCGCTATCGCTCGGCGTTTCCATTAACACCGTGGTTCGGGCGGGGTTATTTCCTTGCTTCCCGGGAGGCGTCGGTAATTAGGTATTAGGAATTCGGCCTATGACCCTACCCATCGCTGACCGGAAGGAACGTCATAGCCCCGGATCACGTCGGCTAGATAAAAGACAAGGGGATTAATCCCCCGTTGGTAAGGGGAAGGCCGACTTTGAGATCCGCAACAGTATATTGTAACGAATTTGAGAAGTGCAACGAATTTGAGAAAGTGTAACGAATGTGAGAAGTATGGTTTTGTTGTGTGTAACTGTCACCCTCCGTAATGTAAAGAAAGGTCGAAGCTTGTCCTCTTAGTTAATTCCATAAACCTACACACAGGACACCACATATCCTTTTAAATAGTTAGTCCCTTATTCTCTGTAGGTTAAGGATGTGTTTCCCAATAGTTTGACTCTTCATTGCACCGAATTAAATAAGAGTAGGCCCCTCCGACGCCCCATGGCAGCTTCCAAGTGCCAGGTTTGCCAGGTTTGCTGCAATTGACTCTTTAGCCACTTTGCTGCATTTTCATCTCCCATCCACTGTTTGCTGCATTTGACCCCATTACGCACGAGGTAACCAACGGAGAAGAAAGGCGTGTCTCCAGCTCGTCATCGGGGGGGGGGGGGGGGCGGAGGAGTCAGCCAAGCGTGAGGAACAAGGCGTGGCTTTGCCAACGCGTCATCAAGAGGGGCGGGATCGGTAGCCCTCGTGACCAATCAAGGCCGAGGCGAGCTGACCGAGGGGCGTTTACAACGCATGCGGGTAAGAAACCCAAAAGCACGTTATAAAAGGACACGCGCGGGTTTCTATAGAGCTGGCTTTTTGGAGGAGATTGAGAGAGAGGTGCGGCAGATGCGCGATCCAGCTAAAGCAGCCAAGAGAGAACGAGACGTGAGGGGGTGCTGATACTGCAGCAATACACCGGGACCCTCTAGGCCCTATTGCCGGTTGTGGAGACGCGGAGCTGCCAGCTGCTGTTCGCTTCGAGCACGAACGTGAACCTCGACGGTGTGGAATTGCCCAGACCTTCCTGCCCTGCCATCGGCTTGGACCTTCTCCTCCCTCCAGTGATTCCTGCCATCATTTCCCCCGTGTAAGTGTGCCCGTTTGTCCGTCTTTCATGTTGTCTTGGGGTATTAATTAAGACTGCCATATATATAAGCTAATCATTGCACTATGTCTCCTGCTCCTTCAATTGCCTTATAAATCATCTTTCTTTTCCTTTCTGCTTAGTGTGTATAAATAGTAATAAATCTTGTTATTCCCTACTTTGTCTTTACTTCTTCATGCTCTTTCGGTCGCTTTAGAGGTTTCCATATTGAGTGTACGTGGCGCGATTCGGCCAACGTTCAGGATCGGGTTTAGTGAAGGCTAATGACTCGAACTTCGGGTTGCTAAAAAACCGCTCGGCAACTAACTAGACCATCCAAACCGGGGTTCGAGCGGTACTTGTCTCCCTAGTCTGCGGAGGGACGGATAAAGGTATTCGGGATAAACCCTGGGCCCATAACCCTGATCCGTTCCATCCCGCGGGATAGCGTTACAAGTACCAGGACCGGGGAGACGGCCAGCTTAACAGGACAAGGGGCTAATCACCCCTTGCTAACGGGAGAGCCGTCCCCCGTATCCGTAACAATATATAACCTGAAGTACTGGTTCATCCACTGTATCTATTAGAGCGATCAGTTGTTAAAGTTTTGAGAACAAACTATATAGCTTGTGATGATTTTCCAGTGCACACAGCTCAGGTATTAATATTACATCATTGTGCAAGTTAGTCACATCATGGCTCCTCGTAAATAATTTTGCACTCTCTGGGTGATGGAGATTCAGAGTTCAACTACTACACTCTAACTTATGGAGATTCAGAGTTCAACTACTACACTCTAACTTATGGGGATTCAGAGTTCAACTACTACACTCTAACTTATGGGGATTCAGAGTTCAACTACTACACTCTAACTTATGGGGATTCAGAGTTCAACTACTACACTCTAACCTATGGGGATTCAGAGTTCACCTAATACACTAACTTATGGGGATTCAGAGTTCAACTACTACACTCTAACTTATGGGGATTCAGAATTCAACTACTACACTCTAACTTATGGGGATTCAGAGTTCAACTACTACACTCTAATTTATGGGGATTCAGAGTTCAACTACTACACTCGAACTTATGGAGATTCAGAGTTCAAAGACGACACTCTAACTTATGGGGATTCAGAGTTCAACTAATACACTCTAAGTTATGGGGATTCAGAGTTCAACTAATACACTCTAACTTATGGGGATTCAGAGTTCACCTAATACACTCTAACTTATGGGGATTCAGAGTTCACCTAATACACTCTAACTTATGGGGATTCAGAGTTCAACTACTACACTCTAACTTATGGGGATTCAGAGTTCAACTACTACACTCTAACTTATGGGGATTCAGAGTTCAACTACTACACTCTAACTTATGGGGATTCAGAGTTCAACTACTATACTCTAACTTATGGGGATTCAGAGTTCAACTACTACACTCTAACTTATGGGGATTCAGAGTTCACCTACTACACTCTAACTTATGGGGATTCAGAGTTCAACTAATACACTCTAACTTATGGGGATTCAGAGTTCAACGACTACACTCTAACCTATGGGGATTCAGAGTTCACCTTTTGCAGTCTAACTTTTGGGGATTCAGAGTTCACCTTTTGCAGTCTAACTTTTGGGGATTCAGAGTTCACCTTTTGCAGTCTAACTTTTGGGGATTCAGTGTTCACCTACTAAAATCGTTGGTGGTTTAGGTACGGTATTAGCCAATTGATGAAGAAATTAAATTTTTTGTGATTATTAATTACTTATCTTAATTATTCATAATTTTTATTTCCTTTCTCATCTGGGAATTATCTCAGGCATCTGTTGATCGAGGAAGCTGATATTTGGACACGACAATGACCAAGTGATTTGGCTATAAAGGGTATTTTTGCTTTATTGATTAATAATTAATCAATTAATTATGTATTTTTTCGATTAATTACATAATTAATTAATGTTCATAAAGTTGCAGATTCTGATGGAACGGTGGTGGTTTAGGCACGCCATTAGCCAATTGATGAAGAAATTAATTAATTTACGATCATTTATTTATTTCGATTATGCAAATCAATTAAACCAAACTTATTAATCAATCAATCAATAGCAGCGCAATTAATCAATCAATTATTGTACACCGCTCCCTGCTAATTTAGTCTCCACGTGCTGCAGACAAATTGCCATTAATGATTACAAGAGTATTTGTCCGAGTAATTCGGGGAATCTCGCGACATTGTGAAAAAAACCCTGTTATTATTTGTTTTTAATGATGTGTATAAAGCAAGTCTCTGAGGCAGACTCCACCATGCTTCGGCGGAACGTCTGAGCTGGCTATGCGACGTGCTGGTACTGCCTCACACCCACCACCCAAATTTGACTTCACTGTTCCAATACTTATGGGGGGCACTGTATAACTCGCAGTTTGATGTCCACTAATTTCAACATTAATTCTCTCCATCATCTCTTTTCCTTTATTTTGATCATTTTGAGATATAAATTTGATTACCATTGAAGATATAAATGATATATGATAAATGGTTTACGTTATAAAACTTGTGGTTTTGATCAACAGATATCATGAATGGCTGATTAAGATATTCTCTTAATTTTGCTTTCTCATTAGTTTTTCATTCTGTTTGCTTTTTAAAAAATTAAAAAATTACTCTGCCCATAGCCTTTTGGTATAAAAACCACCTTTAGAGGCCATTTTTCCCCGCAAGCGGGGGTTGGCCTTTTTCGGGAACTGTGGTTGTTGTTGTTTTTCGGTCCCCTTTTTGAAGCAATGTTTTACGGCCGGATGCCCTTCCTGACGCCAACCCTTTTTGCCGCCTTTAACGACAAGCAGGGAATTACCAGTGAACTGGTACTCAAATTACCAGCTGGTATTCATACCAGCCTTTTGGTATGAATGAGGATATTGTGGTAGAAATATTGTTTAGCATACTTTAATTATCTCGCATTAAACATTTTAAAATGAGCATGAGGTAATTTAATCGTGATATTAGACATGCGTCACTTTATGTATTGACAGATGACGTACACCCTCCCCATCGTGTGTCTAAAAACTGCCATCCCTTTAAAACCTTATTTAATGTTCTACCCTCTGTAATCTGTCTTTTATGTCCTTTAAAGCGTCTGGGTAAGCCATCCGCTGGCCCAAGAAAGGGAGAGGATTGTCCCAAAGTGACAAGTAGCAGGGCCAATGGTGAGTGAGGGGAGGGGTCATGGTGGGGCACATGGACTATAAATATGAGTGCAGGGAGGGGAACATTGAGAGATACACAGGATCGACCTTGCGAAAGTATGCGTCTGGAATCTGAGAAGCTGCTGCGCCAATCTGAGAAGCTGCTGCCCACCCAGCTGGCCACACATTTCCTCCTCCTCTTACTCCTCACAAGCCCTGGGCCGCGTGTGCTGACCACAGACCTGCCGCAAGGCCACACCTGGGCTGCCACCCAACATCGGTTCCTGCTGTGTTTTGTCGACACAGTGAATGTATTTCGTGTCTTGTCCGCCTATATCTGTTGTCGATCTCTCATGGAATGACTGAGGCCTTAAGTAAGATAAGTAAGGTTCCCGGCTGTTCGTTGGTTTCATGGACACATATTGGTGAGAGGGTTTGGGCTTGTTGACCTCTATTAGTATTGCTTATTTGGTATTACCATTCCCTGTGTGACTATTATTATTAAATACACCTCATTTCCCACAATGGTAAACACGCTTATCGACTTTTCGTTCACGAATCCCGTCGAGGTTTACTGTACATTCGCATGCCGTTTTTCATGTATCCAGTAATTTCTCAAACACACAAGTGGAAGTAAAGTGTCAGTGCTACTAACTTGTGTATATGACTAACAACTGGGATTCATCCTAATAGATACTTTGGTCTGAGTATCTGGTTTCCTAAAATGATCCAGCAATTGCAAGATGAAGAATACGACTCAAGAGTGAAGATTTTTGATGTAGAGCAGGTGAAGGACTTCACATTTAACTTTACCTTGGAGAATCAAATCCACCTTCATGGGAAGTTTGTGAATGTTCGGTGAGCTTCCACACCGCATACAAGAATGACACTTTTTAAATCCCAAAGATTGTACACTTGGTCAAGCATATTCATCTACTGTATCTTGATTCCCATTTTGAAGGTTCCTCAACATGAAGTTCAAGTCTGTAACCTTCATTGATTTTCTTTTTGACCACTGTGATTTTGATGACGTCACATCGATGAACACCTATTTCAAGAATTGCACCGTGAGAAGCACTGCGTTCTACAACACAGGTCACAACCTACCAGAACGGTGCTGTGATACAGTGAGGGTGCTGTGCTGCTTGGAACTAAACGTTGATTTGAAAAGCAAATTAATGCCGTGTGATTATCCTGTTCATGCAAACAACAATAAGGCAGAAAGTTTCCAATAATCGATTCAAATAGTTGTCTGGATTATAGGATTATCAAAATATCAGATGAGAATGGTCTTCCTCATCATGGTCAGAAAAAAGAATTAACAAATGTTTCTCAATGCTCCTGTTCTTGCAGATATTTCCAAAGAAAAGTTCATCAACAGTCACTTGGACAACTGCACCTTCGAACTATTCAAACAAGGTTGCTACATAGACTTCAGCAATGATTACAGTGCATATTGGGTTTATTTTGTCACCTTTCTTGGGATCTTGGCTGTGCTTCCTGGAAACATCATGTCTGCCTTGTTCATGGACAAGGTTGGGCGCCTTAATATGCTGGGTAAGGCACAAGCACATCACACGATTAAGTGATTCATACACCACATGCAGTTTGAGACTTGCTAGATGCAGTGTGCTCAAGAGCCCAAATGGCTGCTTGGATCATGCTATTTTCCAGGAGCGAGATGTAACAAACGGCCATCCTAGTTATTTCAGCACAAAAGCATCAGTGGGTATTAAAAACAAATTAATTGAGTAAGAAAGAAAGAAATGGAGACGAAGATATAAATAATTCCCTCAGCTAAAAGTAAACCCTCATGTAAAACTTTTGAGATCCCACATCTATATTCAGGATATTAAAATTAAACTAGTCAGCTGACAAAGTAACCAACTGACTGATCCAATGACATATACTGTATATATATATATATATTACAGAAAGGTTAGGAGTTGGGGAATAGGGTGCTGGCTTGGCGGTTAGGGTGCTGGCTTAGCGGATAGGGTGCTGGCTTGGCGGATAGGTTGCTGGCTTGGCGGTTAGGGTGCTGGCTTAGCGGATAGGGTGCTGGCTTGGCGGATAGGGTGCTGGCTTGGCGGTTAGGGTGCTGGCTTGGCGGTTAGGGTGCTGGCTTGGCGGTTAGGGTGCTGGCTTAGCGGTTAGGGTGCTGGCTTGGCGGATAGGTTGCTGGCTTGGCGGTTAGGGTGCTGGCTTAGTGGATAGGGTGCTGGCTTGGCGGATAGGGTGCTGGCTTGGCGGATAGGGTGCTGGCTTAGTGGATAGGGTGCTGGCTTGGCGGATAGGGTGCTGGCTTCGCGGATAGGGTGCTGGCTTGGCGGATAGGGTGCTGGCTTGGCGGAATGGTTGCTGGCTTGGCGGTTAGGGTGCTGGCTTAGTGGATAGGGTGCTGGCTTGGCGGATAGGGTGCTGGCTTGTTTGGCGGTTAGAGTGCTGGTTTAGCAGATAGGGTGCTGGCTTAGCGGATAGGGTGCTGGTTTGGCGGATAGGTTGCTGGCTTGGCGGTTAGGGTGCTGGCTTAGTGGATAGGGTGCTGGCTTGGCGGATAGGGTGCTGGCTTGTTTGGTGGTTAGAGTGCTGGTTAGTAGATAGGGTGCTGGCTTAGCGGTTAGGGTGCTGGCTTGGCAGATAGGTTGCTGGCTTGGCGGTTAGGGTGCTGGCTTCGTGGATAGGGTGCTGGCTTGGCGGATAGGGTGCTGGCTTGTTTGGCGGTTAGAGTGCTGGTTTAGCAGATAGGGTGCTGGCTTAGCGGTTAGGGTGCTGGCTTGGCGGATAGGTTGCTGGTTTGGCGGTTAGGGTGCTGGCTTAGTGGATAGGGTGCTGGCTTGGCAGATAGGGTGCTGGCTTGTTTGGCGGTTAGAGTGCTGGTTTAGCAGATAGGGTGCTGGCTTAGCGGTTAGGGTGCTGGTTTGGCGGATAGGTTGCTGGCCTGGCGGTTAGGGTGCTGGCTTAGTGCATAGGGTGCTGGCCTGGTGGATAGGGTGCTGGCTTGTTTGGCGGTTAGAGTGCTGGTTTAGCCGATAGGATGCTGGCTTAGCGGTTAGGGTGCTGGCTTGGCGGATAGGTTGCTGGCTTGGCGGTTAGGGTGCTGGCTTAGTGGATAGGGTGCTGGCTTGGTGGATAGGGTGCTGGCTTGTTTGGCGGTTAGAGTGCTGGTTTAGCAGATAGGGTGCTGGCTTAGCGGTTCGGGTGCTGGCTTGGCGGATAGGTTGCTGGCTTGGCGGTTAGGGTGCTGGCTTGGTGGATAGGGTGCTGGCTTAGTGGTTAGGGTGCTGGCTTGGTGGATAGGGTGCTGGCTTGGTGGATAGGGTGCTGACTTAGCGGATAGGGTGCTGGCTTGTTTGGCGGTTTGAGTGCTAGTTTAGCAGATATGGTGCTGGCTTAGCGGTTAGGGTGCTGGCTTGGCGGCTAGGTTGCTGGCTTGGCGGTTAGGGTGCTGGCTTCGTGGATAGGGTGCTGGCTTGGCGGATAGGGTGCTGGCTTGTTTGGCGGTTCGAGTGCTGGTTTAGCAGGTAGGGTGCTGGTTTAGCGGTTAGGGTGCTGGCTTGGCGGTTAGGGTGCTGGCTTGGCGGATAGGTTGCTGGCTTGGCTGTTAGGGTGCTGGCTTGGCGGGTAGGGTGCTGGCTTAGTGGTTAGGGTGCTGGCTTGGCGGATAGGGTGCTGGCTTGGCGGTTAGGGTGCTGGCTTAGCGGTTAGGGTGCTGGCTTGGCGGATAGGGTGCTGGCTTGGCGGTTAGGGTGCTGGCTTGGCGGATAGGTTGCTGGCTTGGCGGTTAGGGTGCTGGCTTAGTGGATAGGGTGCTGGCTTGTTTGGCGGTTAGAGTGCTGGTTTAGCAGATAGGGTGCTGGCTTAGCGGTTAGGGTGCTGGCTTGGCGGATAGGGTGCTGGCTTGTTTGGCAGTTAGAGTGCTGGTTTAGCAGATAGGGTGCTGGCTTAGCGGTTAGGGTGCTGGCTTGGCGGATAGGTTGCTGGCTTGGCGGTTAGGGTGCTGGCTTAGCGGTTATGGTGCTTGCTTAGCGGTTATGGTGCTTGCTTAGCGGTTAGGGTGCTTGCTTAGCAGTTAGGGTGCTTGCTTAGCGGTTGGGGTGCTGGCTTAGCGGTTAGGGTGCTTGCTTAGCGGTTAGGGTGCATGCTTAGCGGTTAGGGTGCTTGCTTAGCGGTTAGGGTGCTTGCTTAGCGGTTAGGGTGCTTGCTTAGCAGTTAGGGTGCTGGCTTTGCGGTTAGGGTGCCGGCTTGGGATCCTAGGATCCTGAGTTTCAATCCCAGTCAATCGATGAATCAACGCCAGGGGGGTTGACAGCCTGCCATCCTTCCAAGGTCGGCAAATTGAGTACCAGCTGGCTGTTAATTGGGGCACTGCATCAGAGGCACAAACATGCTTCCATAAAAATGATGCAACCAGCAGCCATCGGCTGCATTTGAAATAACCACAACTGGAGGAGCAAACTGTTTTGGCGTACACTGGTCACACTTACCCGTTCCCTTCGGGAGCAAAAGGATATTCATTTTCAGAATTGGCATCGTTTTCCCATCCGCATCTCCAATCCCTCCAACAGGGGGCAGTGGGTAATGCACTTGCACTGTTCCACGTGTCCAGGCGAAAATCACAAATGGTCTCCCCACACTCGGGTACAGTCTTCAGGGGAGGATTGTTTAATGCCCACGACGTGGCCCTGGGTACTCCGGGCAGGAATGCAAATCTTGAGGAAGGTCGGCCAAGCGAGGTGGCAGATGGTAAAATGGCAATGAATGTATCGACAGTGGGGGCAATGGGGTCACAGTTACATACAATGTCAAGAGAATGAACATACAGGAAAAGAATGACAGGGGGAGGAAACACAGGAGCCTGCACATAAAAGGGTTGGGTTAGATAGGGTTAATGGAGGGTAGAAAAGATTGCGGGTAAGGATGGGGGGAGGTGTGAGCAGAGATGGCGGTGACAAACCAACGTGAAACCATCAATGGAATACTGTGATTGGTTCCTTTGGAATGGTAAATGTGATGGAGCAAGTGTCATGGCATGTCCACCATTTGGTTACATCTTCAGCTTGAGGCTTCCTGTAGCAAAAAGCAATATTATATCCTGGTGTGGGAGATCCGTCTATCCCAAAATACGGTGCTCTTTGAAATTGGACATATTTTGTGGTACAGTGAAGTCTTCCTGGGATATCTGTTCGGGTTCACCTCAAGATAAATAATTCCAAGAATGTGAGCTATTTGGACGTATCCTGCCTCTGATGAATGGTGCACCCACCGAGTTCATCTTCACTATTTCAACAATAAATGAGCATGTTGAGTGTCAGGAGGCATGCTGAGTATTTCATCATGAGACTTCAGCAAAAATCTGTTTTGTGTTCAAAGTTATTGTGAGCTTTCTTAGGCTGTCCCTGCTAAACCTGATACTATCTGCTTAACAAAATCTTCCTCCCACAGGACGTCCCTGATTCATCTGTGATTCTCCCCGGCTATTGTCTCCTCTGGTTCGACAGGCCTGGACCCTGTTGTGGTAGCGGAATTGCACTTTGTATCAAGAACTCCCTTTCTCACTATCCATGTGCTGCTCTCACTCCTCCAAAGCCCCATGAGTCTCTCGGGCTGTGCTTTCCCCTGCACAGTCACCTCGTTTTAGTGGTGTGTCCTGCGCCATCCTCCTGAGAGTGATGACTCCATTTACATATGTCTGCCAAGGTGGACTTAAATTATACCGTAACCACCCGCCCCAATTCTCTCTTCCTCATATGTGCCAATTTCAATGGTCACCATGCCAATTGGCTGGGAGTTGATACTGTTACGTGTTCCTCCCGACCTCCTGGTTTCGGTATACCTCCGAACCCCGAGAGGAGCCACGGCAGAAAAATATGTTATTCTGTGTCAAAATCAATATTGAAACCACACCAATGGTTATCAACAAACAAATAATATATTAAAAATTACACAGGAATAACAATACAACAATGATAGCAATCAACAATACAATCAATATATCTCAAGATGGTACCATCTGTTAAGGTAACGTAACTCACTGCACTCCCAGTGAATGGAACAGAACACTCCTCAATGTCTCTATAACTCAAAGGTGATCCCGGCGAAGAGGCGATGAGGCGAAGCGGTGAGTAATGAGGTGAAGGCAGAGCAAACCCACAGCAAACTGGCGGCGAAAAGGGAAATCCCCGAAGGCGCGAACCAGATGTGCACATTCACAGTTCAATCTTCGAACGCCGCTTTGTGCACACACATCCCCGGCAAACGACCGGAGGGTGAGACAAGCTGACGCGGCAAAACCTTCGTCAGTGAACCACGTGCGAGGTTCAAAATTGCCGATGGCTCTTACGTGAGTCGAAGCAACCTGGCGGGGAATTCTTCGAAACCTCAACGCCTATACCTAACTACGCAGGTTTTTAATCCTACAGCGATAACACCGATCGCAGGAAATTCCTTTCAAGGACTCAAAGTTCACTCGCGACGTTCGCTCGACCACACTCGCTACGGAACTTCAAGCCACGCGTCTCGTTCCACCTATCTCGTCACGCCCTCTTCCTCTTCTCTCTCATCGTCTTCCGGTTCTCGATCCTGTTTCCTGTCTCGTTTTTACCATGAGCGCTTTTAACCTTTTAACCACAATAACCATTTCCCTTAAACAACAATAACCATAATACCTCGAACCAGAAATGTCTCAAGTGGATGAAAACCACAACCACGGAAGTGCCAAATCCGTAACAATACGTCTTCATCCAGACATGGCTCTGCACCAAAGAACTTCTGTGACGCCATGAGTCTGACTCTATCTCTGAACCTTTTGTCCTGGATTTTTGTCGATGACGAATCCTCTCTTCTATACTTGGTAAGGACCAATTTTCCTGCTAACGTCTCCAGTTCCTAATGTGTTAATCTGATCACCAACTTGTGAGAAAATATTTATCTGGCTATTGTCAGAGAGCCACCACAGAGTCTGGCAGTCCACATTGGCTGACTGGCAGGAAATACAACCTGCCATTAGTTCAGGACTGGTCTCCCATCTCTGCCTCTCCTGATATGAATACCACCTGATAATTCTTCCATAAAAGCCTGTTTTCCCTTATGCACAGATTTATCTCATCTCGTATGCAGTTAGCATACCCACCCTGCTACACCAAATCGTCTGGTGAGCTAAGAAGGCAGTTGCCTTCAAACAACACGTCTTCAGACAAATCTGATGGAAGGCAACCTCATGCCATTGTAACAAGTGTGTGTTCACTCACAGAAGAGCCAGAAAACATCTGGCCAACCTTAAAAGTTGAACTTTCAAACTTGTCTCCTTACTCGATGACCGGGTCTATTTATTTTTGGAGTACACTCCCACTTTAAACTTTAAAAGTTTTTAAAAGTTCCCACTTTAAAAGTTCCAAACATTGGAGTCCAATCCCTTCCTTCACTTCAATTGGAATCGCAGCAGACTGTTAAGATGACCGATTGCCTCAATTCTTTGTTTGCCTCCAAATCTCACGTAGCCAACCTCTCACTCCCTCTACTTACCCTATCATCTCAAACCTAACTGCTCCTACACAATGACCTCCTCACCTAAGAAGGTGGAGAGGTTTCTGGCAACCCTCGACTCCGATTCTGCAACAAGCCCAGATGGCATCACTACATGTGGCCTCAGACCTGCTTTGCAGCTCTTCCAAATCCTCTTTCTTCTCTGTTCAGCTTATCATTTGTTTTATGTCACCTTCTGTCTACTTTGAAGTCGGCAAACAGCTGCAAACCACAAAAATTGCACAAAAACAGATCCTCTTAACTGCAGGCCTATTAGCTTACTTCCAATTATAACCAGTCATGAAATCCGCCATTACAATTGACATCAAATTCTTCCTTTTCTCCAATGGCCTGATCTCAGACCATCAGTTCAGATTTAGACCAGGTCACTTCACGAAGGACATGCTGATTCTGCTCTCTCAACAATGGATGGGAGCCCGCAATCTCAGACATGATATCAGCGCCACCTCGCTGGAAAAATCTCGAGCACTTGGCATAGTCTGGCACCCCGTCTTACTCTCCAAACTCTCTGGTTATGGCATCCAAGGCCACATCCTCTCAACGCTAACCACTTCATCCACTCTCATAATTAATGTGTGGCTCTAAATGGAATTTTCTCATCTCTTCTTCCTGTTCAGGCTGGAGTTCCCCAAGGCAGTGTTCTGGGCCCTGTGCTTTTTCTGGTCTTCATCAATGATCTCTCTCACTCTCTTGAAAATCCTCTCTATCTCTTTGCTGATGACTCCACTCTCTGCTGCTCCATTCCTCATCCCTCAGATCGGCAGTCTGCAGCCTCCTCACTCTCTGCAGACTTGGACAAAATCACAGACTGGGCAAACAAGTGGAACATGTCTTTCAATCCTGACAAATCTCACACTCTTACGATGTCTCTCCGAAAAGACCATCTGGAAAACCCTCCCATCTACTTTCCCAACAATCCCTTCAATAAGTTCTGTCACTTAAGCTTTTGGGTCTCACTATCTGCCATGATCTTTCCTGGGAAAACCACATTTCAAAGCTGGCCTCCAAAGCCAGTCGCCGACTTGGCATCCTCCGTCGTGCGAAGTCCTTCCTCGGCACACCTGAGCTCCTCACCACATACAAGGCTTTCATCCACAGCTCAATGGAATACTGTTCTCCCCTCTGGGCTGGTGCTCCTGCTCACACCTAGCTCGGCTTCACGCTGTTGAAACCAAAGCGTTCAGAATCATTGGAATCTCCTGCGATGAAGTTAACTCCGAGGGCCTTTCACTCACTCACCGCAGGCAGGTTGGTGGTCTTTCTATCTTCTACCGACTCCTCTCCGGCCTTGCTCCCCCTGCTCTCTCTGTGCTCTGTCCCCCAAATATTCCTACAGGTCGCACAAGATCTGCCAGCAACCCTCTTGTGGTTAAATTGCCAAAATCAAGACTCTGCTCACCTTCACTCCTTCATTCCTCTTTACTCCCGGCTCTGGAACAAACTCTTTTCAGGTCTTCAAAACAGCTGTTCACCACCATATCTTATCTTCCCCCATCCAAAACCTTCATCTTTTCTACCCCCATTAATTCATCCCAGATCCACCTTTTTCAAATTCTGTTTTCTTTCCTGAACGTTCTCGTCGTGTCCATCTTGTTTATGCCATGCACCCACCCCTCCCCAGCCCTTTCCCTTCCACAGATCTCCTGATGTTCGTTTTTTACTGTTGTTGCGCTTCCCTTTCTCTCCCCCATTCCCTTTATTATATGTCCGATGTGTTATCTCTTAAAAAAACATATTTACAAGGAAGTACAAGCAGGCAAAACAGATACCTCGAGTAGACAATGTACTCTGTTATGAAATATGTTTGAAATCACTGAGTTTTTATATTGTACTCTGTATGTAGACAAGTAAGTGTCAGACATAAATAGAATTGCAGGCACACGTTCATTTTGTTTTGTTCTAACAGGAGGTTCCATGGTTATCTCTGCCATCAGCTGTTTTCTGCTATGGTTTGGGAATAGTCAAGCAATATTGATTGGGATACTCTGCCTCTACAACGGTCTGTCTATCTCAGCCTGGAATTCTTTGGATGTCCTTACCACTGAGATTTTCCCAGCCGATCGCAGGCAAGGAAACCCAAGCATACTTGTACAAGCACACACCTTCATAATTGTATGCAAACCAGATGGCCCATTTCAGTCTGTTTAAAACCTCGTCCGTTTAATCCACCCACTCAGCAACCCTTCTCCCATTCCCCTATTATGATCCCTTTGCACACTTCCCTGAACCCCTTCATCCACTCCTACTTATTCTCATTTTCCCACTACCTGGCCAGCTTTCAAAAACAATATGTGGACTTGTGTGCCCAAACACATCAAATTCAAAGACCCTGGTTTAGTATGCAAGGAATATGGCATAAGCAACATCGTTGTGTTCCCAGAAGAAGCAATGAACAGCCAGATGCTGTATCTGCATGAAGAAGACTCGTGATAGATGTAACAAGACTCAAGATTGTGATTGTTGTCTTTTTCTTCTTTAACGGCTCCCCAGGGCGGCACTGTCCTCTGTTTGTCTGAAAAAACACTTTGGGGAATTCAATGTCTTTCGAGCAACATTACTTGTTTATTGGATCCATGAAACCGGTACAAAACCCACAACCAAGTTAAGATTTTGGGGGAGGAAATAGCAATTGATTTAATCTGTCACCATGCTTCCTTGCAGGACCTCTGGATTTGGATTTTTAAGTGCGTTGGGCCGTCTTGGCACAATCTTTGGGAGCTTGGCCTTTGGCTCATTGGTACTGACTGCCAAAGCCTATCCGATTCTTTTGGCCTCCTCGCTCCTTTTATTTGGTGGTCTTGTCGCCTTCAAACTTCCCGACACGCACGACCTGATTCTGATGTGAACAATCATTTGACGATACACAACCTCGTGATGAAGTGGACAACATCTCAACCTGTAACAACCCGATCTCTGGATCAAGAACCACACACCACATATGACGTCATTCTCATGTCAAGGTTTTCATTATCATTTGCACAACTACAATAAGAACGCATGTGCTTCTTTAGAACAGTTAAGGATTTTTCCAACATAAAATGTTATGTTACAGACATTAAAACACTGCCAGAAGCGAGTGCAACAAGACCGATATAAGGATTGAATACTTTCAATGTTTCCATAAAACTTATTAAACAAAGTCGATTGATTTCAGTGGAGTAAAATATTTATCATACTTGGTGTTGTTGTTTCAATTTGAACAATATTTGTTCCCAACATTTTTGCAGAACGACTGCAACCGCTCAATGATTTTACTACGTACTTCATGGTTAGGGGGGCTGTCAACACCTGGTTATGGGGTTATGGTTAGGGGGGCTTCATGGTTAGGGGGGCTGCCAAAACCTGCGAGAAAAGATTCACCTGTTTTGTGTGCAGCCCCTTAGTTAGACACTGGTATTGTTCATACAAGTTGGTTCATTTAGACATCACAGACAGACAACCTTCACTGATCATCATTCTTTCTCTTGACTTTACTATGAGTATAAAGCAGGTATGGTATGAAGGATGATTTGCTATGATGCAGGTATGGTAAACAACAACAACAACAACACAACAGGCATTTTAAAGGCCATTTTCCATGCAAGAGCGGGGGTTGGCCTTGCGGTCCCCATGACAATCTTCTCCATTTTGCCCTATTTTCTGCATCTCTCCTTATTAGCCCCCTTGCCCGCATTTCTTCTTCGACCATCTTCAGCCAAGTCTTTCTCGGTCTTCCCCGTCCTCTACTTCCTTCTACATTCATTTCCATCACTCTTCTCAACCAGTCACTTTCATCCTTCCTCAACACATGACCAAACCATCTCAACCTGTTTCTCTTCACAGCATCAATCACAGGCTCTATTCCCATCATCTTTCGCAATTCATCATTTGTCTTCCTCTCTCTCAACGATACTCCCCACATCCACCGAACCATTCGCATTTCCACCCTTTCCAGCCTTCGTTGCTGCTCTACGTTCATTACCCATGTCTCTCTTCCATAAATCATAACACTTCTCACACATGCAGCATACACCTTTCCCTTCAGCTTCAACGACACTACCCTCCTCGTCAGCACGCCACTCAGTTCCCGAAACTTCTTCCATGCACATCTCACTCGAGCAACCGTTGCCGAGTCTGATCCACCTTCTCCATTCAGCATGTCTCCAAGGTAGCAAAATGTTTTCACACCTTCCACCTTCACGCCGTCTCCAAGATCCAACTCAACATTTCCTCCATCTGCAGCTCCCTCTGTGCACACCTTACACTTGAATGTAGCTGCCACACTAGTTAATGACCCTTTCAGACCACTACATTTTTGATGAACCCACTCAGCGCACATTGTACATTGAATGGAATTTACTCCGACACCCTTCCTGCACACAGTACACGGCCACTTCCCAGTTCTTTCCACCTCAACACATGCTTTACCACTTGCCATCACCTTCGTCTTTCTGATAATCACCTTCAGACCTTTTGTCTCCATACATTCCTGCCACGTATTCATCTTTTCCTTCAGTCCATCCATACTTTCCACAATCAACACCAGATCATCTGCATACAACAACTCCCACGGTAAACCCTCCTTTACGTTCTGAGCCAGCACCTCCATCACAGCTACAAATAGTAGTGGACTTAGTACCGACCCCTGATGCACTCCCACCTTCACCTCAAACTCACAACTGTTCCCGTCCTTCGTCCTTACAGCTGTGCGTGCTCTTTTGTACATTGCCATCACTACTCTGATCAACCATTCCTCCACTCCTAACTTCCTCAATGCCCATGTCAATACTTTGCGTGGAACCCTATCGAATGCTTTCTCCAGATCAACAAACCCAAAAAACAACTTCTTACTCTTCTCCATGTACTTCTCCTGCAACTGCCTTACAATAAAAAGCGCGTCTGTCGTTCCTCTTCCTGGCATAAATCCAAACTGCATTTCGTCGATCTTCACCTTCTTCCTTATCCTCCTCTCCAACACCCTTTCCAATACCTTCATTCCATGCTCCAATAACTTTATCGCTCGGTACGAGCCACACTCCAGAGGGTCACCTTCCCCCTTGTATAGAGGGACGAGGGTACTCAGTTCCCAATCCACTGGAATGCGGCCTTCTTTCACCACCAGATTACAGATCTCTGTCATTCTCTTCACATCCCAACTTCCTCCTGCCTTCAACATATCTCCCACAATTTTTTTTTTTTTTTTGTATACAAGATCGAGGCTCGTGAAAGAGCTAACATTAATCGCACAAAAAGTCAAATTCCTTCCGACACAAACCGACACACAAAACACAAAAAAACAAGGGGAGCGGCAGACAAGATGGGGAGAGAGGGGGAAGTACACAAACACAACATTTGAGAGCAGGGACATCGGGAGAAATGTGGGAGGGGGAGGGCTTGGGGGGAGGTGGGAGAGGTATAAAACATATGAACACTGCAAGGGCTCTGGGGTGAATTAGTGGGGGTAGAAAAGATCAAGGTTTTGGATGGGAGAAGATAAGAGATGGTGGTGAAAGGCTGTTTTAAAGACCTGGAGGGAGGAGTGGGATTGAAGGGAGTGGGGGAGTTTGTTCTAGAGGCGGGAGAAAAGGGGAAGGAAAGAATGAAGGTGAGCAGAGAGCCTAGATTTTGGCAGTTTAACCATAAGAGGGTTGCAGGCAGATCTTGTGCGACCAATAAATCCAAACTGCATTTCGTCGATATTCACCTTCTTCCTTATCCTCCTCTCCAACACCCTTTCCAATACCTTCATTCCATGCTCCAAAAACAGAGCCCCAAGACAAGTTGGAGTTATAACATGCCCGGGCTAACAGGGGACAGAGCACAAAGAGAGCTGGGGGAGCAAGGCCGGAGAGGAGTCGGTAGAAGACAGAAAGACCACCAACCTGCCTGCGGTGAGTGAGTGAAAGGCCCTCGGAGTTAATTTCATCGCAGGAGATTCCAATGATTCTGAAAGCTTTGGCCTTAACAACGTGAAGCCGAGCTAGGTGTGAGGCAGGAGCACAAGCCCAGAGGCGGGAACAGTATTCCATTGAGCTGCGGATGAAAGGCTTGTATGTGGTGAGGAGCTCAGGTGTGCCAAGGAAGGACTTCGCACGACGGAGGATGCCCAGTCGGCGACTGGCTTTGAAGGCCAGCTTGGAAATGTGGCTTTCCCAAGAAAGATCATGGCAGATAGTGAGACCCAAAAGCTTGAGCGACAGAACTTCTTGGAGAGGATTGTTGAGAAAGTAGATGGGAGGGTTTTCCAGTCGGTCCTTTCGGATAGACATTGTAAGAGTGTGAGATTTGTCAGGATTGAAAGACATGTTCCACTTGTTTGACCAGTCTGTGATTTTGTCCAGGTCTGCAGAGAGCGAGGAGGCTGCAGACTGCCGATCTGAGGGATGAGGAATGGAGCGGCAGAGAGTGGAGTCATCAGCAAAGAGATAGAGAGGATTTTCCAGAGAGTCGGAGAGATCATTGATGAAGGCCAGAAATAGCACGGGCTCAGAACACGACCTTGGGGAACTCCAGCCAGAACAGGCAGGGGCGATGAGAGAAATCCATTCAGGGCCACACGTTGCCTACGACCAGAGAAGAAGACCGCAAGCCATGAGTGGAGATTTCCATGGATACCATAGGAGGAGAGTTTGGTGAGCCCAAACTCCCGTCGGCCCTCCCGCTTTTCTACTCTTCATTGCTTTTATCGCTTCCTAAACTTCCTTCTCAGTTATCTTCTCCACCGGTCCTAAAACTGGGTTACTCTCTATGTTGCCGTCCCATTCATTCTCTGCATTCAACAGCATTTCCATATATCTCTTCCATCTTCCTTTAATTCCATCTGGGTCCACAACGATTTGTCCCACTTCATCCTTCAAGCAACTCACCCCCATCACATCACACCTCTCTTTCGCCATCTGCTTTGCAATCCTGAATACCGCTCTCTGACCCTCTTCCGAATCCCAGCTTTCTCCGAACATTTTCTACATGCCTCCTGTGCCTTTGCTACCTCTTTCTTTGCAGCCTTCTTGGCTGCCTTATAACTTTCATGCTCTGCCTTTTCTGCCCCCATACCCTTCGCCTTCTGCCACTCCTTGAACTTCTTCCTCTTCTCGTCAATCTTCTATCTAACTTCATCATCCCACCAACATGTTTCAGAGTGCCTCGGTGGTCCTTTTGTCCATCCACATACCTCACCAACGGCTCCCAACAGACTATCTTTCATTGACATCCTACCACGTTCAAGCTCAACCACATCATCCTCTACCATACTCAGCCTCGCTTTTAATGTCTCCCCTACTGTCACCTCTTTCAACCTCCACACCTTCATTCTCGGTTGGTACTTCACCCGCTGAGCTCTCCTCGCACCTTTCACCCTTATGTCGCAGACAACCAAGTGGTGCTGTGAAACAGCCTCCTCCCCCGGGATCACCTTTGTGTCCAGGAGGTGCCCCCTATCTCGCCTACGCACCAGCAGATAGTCAACGGTTGTCGTCGACCCACCTGACGTGTATGTAACAAGCTTATTATCCGCTTTCTGGAACTGAGTATTACAAATCAACAAATGAGCTCCATCAGCAAACTCCAAAATCCTTTCACCTTCTCCATTTCTCACACCATACCCGTAACCCCCATGAACTCCCTCAAAACCATCCATACTCCTTCCCACATGTCCATTTCGGTCTCCTCCTACCACAACAACTTCCTCATCTTTCACGTTTTCCATCAGCTTCTCTATCGCACACCAGAACTTGTCCTTCTCTTCATCGCTTCGACCAACCTGCGGAGCATATCCCGAGATGACGTTCACCAAGAGCTTTCCAATCATCATTTTCACCATCATCAACCTATCACTCACTCTAGTCACACTCACCACACTGTCTACAAACTCCTCAGAAAACAGGACACCAACACCATTCACGCCCTCTGGGCACCCTTGCCACACAAACTTGTATTTCTGTCCCTGCCTACCCTTCACCATTCTCACACCACTTCCCTTGCATCTCGTCTCTTGCACACAACGTATGTCCAGTCTTGTTCTGACCAATACTTCCACCACTTCTCCTGATCTCCCTGTCATTGTCCCTACATTCCATGTCCGAAACCTCAGAAACCGATCTCCACTTCGGGCTGTACCCTGCCCATATGTAGTTGTAATATTGTCATGGTTCTCTTTTTGAGGCAATGTTTTTATGGCCGGATGCCCTTCCTGACGCCAACCCTTTTAGTCGCCTCTTACGACACGCAGGGATACGGTGTACCTATTCTAAACCGGGGTACACACTGGGAAGGTATGAAGGAAGGTATGGTATGAAGGATGATTTGCTATGAAGCAGGTATGCAACTGCACCAATTGTCGTAACATGTGAGTGGTACGTCTTGCATGATGCTGTCCTTATTCTTTGTGCCCTGAGCAAATCTTGTTCAATGAGGCCGATTCAATGCTTCCTTTGGCATGTACACGTGTTTGTAGGTCTGCCCTCACGGTACAACACGAGTCTTCACGAGTATCGTTGTCACCTGATATTGTGTGTATGTTTGCATCGCCTTTTCTTCACACTAAAATATACTTGCATGTCTCACTCATTGTTCATTGGGATCCTTTAAAAATTGCGCTAATACCTGTTCAACTTGATAAGTGTTTGTGCTTACTTTACAGGTAGCTACCTGATATGCCACAGTGTCTTCAGTAAAACAACAATCTCATTCAAAAGCCATGAGTTTAAGCCATTTGCTAAGAGCAAACACTATTTAAGTAGAGGCCAGTCTGTACAAACACCTGGGAGTAAAAATGGTAAAAAACAAAAACAAATGTGAATATATACACATGGAGTGCAGTATACGTAGACTGACATGGGAAAACCGGAGTTATTGGCACTTCGCATCATAATACAAGTTTATTACCGAACATTTTGGATCTTCAAATGCCAAATCTAAAAAATGGTTTGTAATATAATGACATTGATCATATAAACACCATTTAAAAGTCATATTTGTGGAAGCGATGTTGGAATAGCATTGAGCAAATGATGTACTTTCTTTCCGGTAGACAGTAATTTACAGCGCAATTACAGGTAAGCTGCAGCATCAGGTTGAATCCTGTTTCTCAACATTATTGTCTCGAATGTATTTGCTGAAATGATATCTTCCCAACTTATCAATGTGAGCGAAACAAATTCCTCTTTACAGGCAATACATCTGCGAATGAATAAAAACATTGTGGAATGAATTTACCAATTCGCAGATTGTTATTCGTTGTACATTTGAAGACAGAACTTTGTACAAAAAACATGCTTTCGGTGGTTGAAACATCAAACCGAAGTGATGCTTCTCTTGCTCTGCCATCAAAGGTCATGATGTGAAATACTCTATTGATGTGAAACAGACAAAGGATTGCACTCAATGATTTCACTCAAATGTGTTTTGACAACATTCTCATCATATGCGTCGCACAAACCAATGCTGGATCGATGGTCCATTTGCCTTTGATTCCGGGAGTGAACGGACGGAAGGAGTTTTGTTGGAATGACGTGCGGTCTAAATATCATGGTGTATCTTCGGATTGAAATCTTGCCATTTTTACAATGCTGGATAGTTAAACATATGACATGTAAATAATGTTTATGGCATCATATAGAAAGCTCAAAAAGATTTAACGAAATGTTCATGTTTATTATACGACGGAACCAAAAGACTAAAGCACCACAAAGAAGTCTGTCCTTGATCGATATTGAAATTCGAAGGCAACGAAACAACAGAGATTCACGGATTATCATTTATTGGAGGAATTGCCCCAAATGCGCATATGTTAAAATTGGGGAAATGTTCATGCACATCGTGCATCATTTCATTTGAATGCACATCCCAGTATGACGATGCTTTTGTTGCATGAAACGTTTGCGGTGCGTGTTCCTTGCTGTAGCTGCTGCTGCTGCTGCTGCTGCTGCTGCGAAGCACAGCTGCTGCTCATTTATAAGGACTTTTTAAGTGCCAAAAAAATAAACACATTCAACACTTGAAGCTTTCAGAATGATCATTTTGAGAAAAACATTCACATTTGTACTGCGTTCTGCGGACTTGTAAGCTGATATGGGAGCCAAGTTACATTTGAAGGTGAATAATGACTTTCTCATTTGACAACCAGAAACATCCATCCCCTTAGGATCGGTCTGAAGGAAATTTATTGTAATTCCCCCTCTTTCCAGCAGGGGCCGGAAAACACCTGCACTGTGCTACCTTTCAGGCGAATATCATGTCATTTTCCCACCCTCGCGAATGAGGAGATGGGGGGGGGGGGGGGGGGTTATTTTGTGATCATAATCTAACCCTGGGTACAACAAACACATATTTTGTTGAAGATTGCACCAGCCGTTTTTGACTCAAGTATCAGAGGTCAACACAAGCACGCGCACGCACGCACGCACGCACACACACACACACGCACACACGCACACGCACGCACACACACACACACGCACACACACGCACGCACACACGCACACACGCACGCACACACGCACGCACACACACACACACACACACACACACACACAAGCACGCGCACGCACACACACACACGTGGCCTAGCTGTGTTTCATGTTAAGTGTATATACAAATTAGATGTTGACCACCAATGAGCTTGGCTCAAGACAATGGGTAGAATTTCCATGTACAATGCAACTTCCAACAATGTATAATATATACAGTAAGTCCTTGCTTAGTGTTGTCCCTTTTAACGTCGCTTTGTTGTTGCGTCACGCATCTATTAGAGAACATAATCATTTAAAGTCGAACGTTTGTTAATTTTAAAACGAACTTAGTGACAAACCAATGGTTTTCCTCATTTTAATAAAGCTACAGTGTAAGTCGTACCATAAATCCTGGTGGATAAGCCCGCCCAGAGTAAGTACAGTATAAAGCCTCAGATACATCGGGACTTACACTACTTCGCGACGCCGAGTGTGCGGCCGCACTGCGCCCCATACCACAGGCCACTTCACTGTGCAGGCCATTGCTGTTCATGTTGCGTTGGTACAAGTATTTAACTCTTCATGATTGTATCACCCGGCATCATGAGTCAGCAACGCCCAGCAGGTGAGAGTGGCATGCTGAGCTTTATAAAAACCAGGACAAACATTGTTTTGCTCACTGAATGATAGAAGTGTTTTTTTTGTTTTTTTTGTGTACAAGATTGAGGCTCGTGAATGAGATAACATTAATCACACAAAAAATCAAACCGCCACAGAAAACAAATAATAAGGGGAGCGGCAGACAAGATGGGGAGAGAGGGGGAAGGACACAAACACAACGTTTGAGAGCAGGGACATCGAAAGAACTGTGGGAGGTAAAGGGCCTGAGGGGAGATGGGAAAAGTATAAAACATATGGACACCACAAGGACATCCAGGAAAGAAGGTATTTCACAAAAGTGGCTCTGGGGTGAATTAGCCGGGGTAGAAAAGATCAAGGTTTTGGATGGGGGAAGATAAGAGATGGTGGTGAACAGCTGTTTTAAAGACCTGGAGGGTGGAGTGGGATTGAAGAGCGTGGGGGAGTTTGTTCCAGAGGTGGGAGAAAAGAGGAATGAAGGAGTGAAGGTGAGCAGAGAGTCTTGATTTTGGCAGTTTAACCATAAGAGGGTTGCAGGCAGATCTTGTGCGACCTGTAGGAATATTTGGGGGACAGAGCCCAAAGAGAGATGGGGGGGGGGGGGGGGCAAGGCCAGAGAGGAGTCGGTAGAAGACGGAAATACCACCAAACTGCCTGCGGTGAGTAAGTGAGAGGCCCTCGGAGATAGCTTCATCGCAGGAGATTCCAATGATTCTGAACGCTTTGGTTTCAACAGCGTGAAGACGAGCTAAGTGTGAGGCAGGAGCACCAGCCCAGAGGGGGGAACAGTATTCCATTGAGCTGCAGATGAAAGCCTTATATGTGGTGAGGAGCTCAGGTGTGCCAAGGAAGGACTTCGCACGACGGAGGATGCCCAGTCGGCGACTGGCTTTGGAGGCCAGATTTGAAATGTGGTTTTCCCAGGAAAGATCATGGCAGATAGTGAGACCCAAAAGCTTGAGTGACAGAACTTCTTGGAGAGGATTATTCAGAAAGTGGATGGGAGGGTTGTCCAGTCGGTCTTTTCGGAGAGACCTCGTGAGAGTGTGAGATTTGTCAGGATTGAAAGACATGTTCCACTTGTTTGACCAGTCTGTGATTTTGTCCAGGTCTGCAGAGAGTGAGGAGGCTGCAGACTGCCGATCTGAGGGATGAGGAACAAGGTCAAACAAGGTAATTTACATCGAAAATTATTATTTATTTGTTCCTCAGGTTCCTAATCAAAAACGTACTTACTGGCAATGCCATATGAAGAGAAGAGAAGACGGATGGATAAGGATTGCCAACCTCCTCAACATCGAGCTTTCAGCAACAAGATGGCTACAACTGCCGTCCCAACAGGAAGTTACCAAAATAAAAGCCCTAACTTCAAAATAAAAAACGTCTCTTTTTTCCAGAAGAATAGCAATATAATCAAAAATTTAATAATAATCAAAACTGCAAATTGATGTAGGTTAGGGTTATCCGAATTTTAAAAAACCTCAGATTTGTGTTCTTCACACCAAAATACGTAATATGAACACCCCTCTCGATTGATTTACAAAAAAAAAAAAAGTATGGCCCGCCCTAGTCAAGTAGGCAGACCGGTGAGAGGTACTTGCGTGCATTACATGTATGAGAACCATGGTCCAGATTCAATTTGGGATGTTGAGAAGTGGTTTCAATTGACAAGAGAGTACAAGAAGGGATTCCCTAGAGATGGCACATTTGAGAGGGGTAGACTAGACAGGTTACACCAGGAATTCGAAGAGAGAGAGAGAGAAACAGAACATAGTGGTAAACTGGAAGCCGTTTTATCTGTGGAGAACGGAGTCTCGGAACCGGAAAGAGAAAGCTAAATTAGCGGAATTAAAACATAATTTGGAAGAAGTGCAGAATAAATGAAAGAGTGTAACTACGCAAATGCCCCTCAACATGGGAAAGGCCGTGCCATCTGCCCCACCGTGTTCTAAATTGTACCCTCAATGAGAGGTATTTGAGGTAAGGAGGTACGAGGAAGAGACTTCTCCACCCTGCAGACGGCAGGTGCTCCCCCCCTGAGCATGCGGACCATGCCGATCAGCCTGTGGCTTGGGCAGATGCACCTGTTATTCAGGATGTGCATGTAGAAGTACCTGGACTCGCAGTAGGTACAGGGAGAGCGGTAACAGCTTCTGGGTCCCAAGACGGGGTTGTAATGGTGGATTCTTCTGAAGGTAGGCATGTTAGAGGTGCGGAAGGGACGACTGATTCGGGTACGGCCAAGGCAGGTGTGATTGGGGGACAGGACGGGGGATCCAGTGATGGAGGGAACCGACTGGTTAAGATGGAACGGTCTCGTAAGGAGCCGGCCGGGGCTACTGGTACAGATGGGGATGAGGTAGTGGAACCAGATAATGAACCATCTAGTGCGGTCACAGACAACTCCATGCGCAGCAAGAGGCCTGGCCCTAAGTTTCCTCCTCACCCCTGTCTGCCCATGTTGCACACTCACCCCTGTCTGCCCATGTTGCACACTCACCCCTGTCTGCCCATGTTGCACACTCACCCCTTTCTGCCCATGTTGCACACTCACCCCTGTCTGCCCATGTTGCACATTCACCCCTGTCTGCCCATGCTGCACACTCACCCCTTTCTGCCCATGCTGCACACTCACCCCTGTCTGCCCATGTTGCACACTCACCCCTGTCTGCCTATGTTTCACACTCACCCCTGTCTGCCCATGTTGTACACTCACCCCTGTCTGCCCATGTTGCACACTCACCCCTGTCTGCCGATGTTGCACACTCACCCCTGTCTGCCCATGTTGCACACTCACCCCTGTCTGCCCATGTTGCACACTCACCCCTGTCTGCCCATGTTGCACACTCACCCCTGTCTGCCCATGTTGCACACTCACCCCTGTCTGCCCATGTTGCACACTCACCCCTGTCTGCCCATGCTGCACACTCACCCCTGTCTGCCCATGTTGCACACTCACCCCTGTCTGCCCATGTTGCACACTCACCCCTGTCTGCCCATGTTGCACACTCACCCCTGTCTGCCCATGCTGCACACTCACCCCTGTCTGCCCATGTTGCACACTCACCCCTGTCTGCCCATGTTGCACATTCACCCCTTTCTGCCCATGTTGCACACTCACCGCTGTCTGCCCGTGTTGCACACTCACCCCTTTCTGCCCATGTTGCACACTCACCCCTGTCTGCCCATGTTGCACACTCACCCCTGTCTGCCCTCACGACACATCATAAGATATTCAAAAGTTGAACAAATGAAGAGTGAGCGACAAAGACACTTCTTGTCTGGCCGTACCATTTGATCAAGGACAGACCCTGACCTACGCAATTGACATTTGACCCCATATCTGACCTCATGTATGAATGGCATGATTTTCTTTCACATTTATGTGTTAGAGCACAATTTTTACAGACACTGTAAAAGTTTCAACTCAAGGGGATGGTCCGTTGGCTTGCATCCCGCTTTTCAAGTTGGGTTTGCGGAGATGGGAAAATATTCGGTCTCACTAAAATCCGAAATGGAGCGAAATGGACCTTCAAAATCATCCGAAATGGATTAGGGTTAGGGTTAGGGTTGTTAGGATTAGGGTTGTTAGGGTTAGGGTTGTTAGGGTTAGGGTTAGGGTTGTTAGGGTTAGGGTTAGGGTTAGGGTTAGGGTTGTTAGGGTTAGGGTTAGGGCTAGGGTTAGGGTTGTTAGGGTTAGGGGTAGGGTTGTTAGGGTTAGGGGTAGGGTTGTTAGGGTTGTTAGGGTTAGGGGTAGGGTTGTTAGGGTTGTTAGGGTTAGGGTTGTTAGGGTTAGGGTTAGGGGTACTTAATTAACATTACATTTTATTCATTCCTCACCTGTTTTAGATCAGTATTTTAACATTTAATTTTACTACTGAATCACCATCCATTTCGGATGTTATTGAGGTTGGTTTAATATGTTTGTGTATGAAATGAAATGAAAAGTGTAGGCTATGGGGAAGTTATTGGTTATTTTGAGGTCCATTTCGCTCCATTTCGGATTTTAGTGAGACCCGAAAATATTGACCCCCAGCTAACCCGAACCCACCCGGGTAACTCGAGAATGCAAAATGTTTGGACATCATTTTAACAATATCATGATAATAAACGTGACATTTTCATAATATTATGTTTTCAATCTATTATCTTAATTATAAACCATTACATAACAACACAAAAGTCACGCTGACCACGACAATGTGTCAATGTACATCAAAGTAACTACTATATGTGCCAGGGAGAGCAGCTGTATCAGGGTGGTAAATATTTAAACGGTTATATACTTATTATGTACGCAAACAAGGAGAGGATGAACCTCCTCGCTCCTCCTCTCTTCCCCCACCCCCACTCTCTCGACAACGCCCCACCCCCACTCCCTCAACGACCCTCCACACCCCTCCCTCGACGATCCCCCACCCCTCCCTCGACGATCCCCCACCCCTCCCTCGACGATCCCCCACCCCTCCCTCGACGATCCCCACCCCCTCCCTCGACGATCCCCACCCCCTCCCTCGACGATCCCCACCCCCTCCCTCGACGATCCCCACCCCCTCCCTCGACGATCCCCACCCCCTCCCTCGACGATCCCCACCCCCTCCCTCGACGATCCCCACCCCCTCCCTCGACGATCCCCACCCCCTCCCTCGACGATCCCAACCCCTCCCTCGACGATCCCCCACCCCTCCCTCGACGATCCCCACCCCCTCCCTCGACGATCCCCACCCCCTCCCTCGACGATCCCCACCCCCTCCCTCGACGATCCCCACCCCCTCCCTCGACGATCCCCACCCCCTCCCTCGACGATCCCCACCCCCTCCCTCGACGATCCCCACACCCTCCCTCGACGATCCCCACACCCTCCCTCGACGATCCCCACACCCCTCCCTTCAGTTTAACCTGAAGTTAAAGTTGCAAACTGAAACTCTAATTCAACCTTCATCATCTGAGGTAATCGCTTGTGGAAAGACTTTCATGTCGAATTAGTCACGAGGTAAAAGAGCTTTCTGACTCTTGAATGGCGCAACACATTTTACCTCTGAAGAGAAACACCTTTACGTCATGACATCATGAGTGACAGAAAAAGATGAAGAGCGTGCTTGGCGGCGTGCAGATCGCACTTAGCTCTCGCGAGATTTGTGCTGAGCGCATCACAATTCTCGCGATATATCTGCTGAGCGCATGGCGCATCCCAATTCTCGCGATGTTTCTGATGAGCGCATACCAAATGTCGCGATACCTTGTGACTGGCAAACTGGGCTGTACATTTTGATCATTTCGAGGCGGTTCTTGGGCGTGGTCGTAAGTTTCATCACAGCGAAGGGACAGCAGCAGCATTACGGGAACGAGGGAAAGGTGGTGATCTTAAAGGAGGAAGAAAAGGTGGAGGAGTTATCGGCGCAATGAGCAGAGCGTCCGTATCGTCGTATCCCGAGGATTTGGAGTCGCCCAAGCCTCAATATGGCTGTGAGTAGGGAGGTTGGTGTGAACTTGGGAATCGTGTAAACGTGGTTTGTGTGTCGAACAACGAGGATGGCGGTTAGTTATTCCTTCAGGTTTATAAAGTATACACTTCTCATGTACAGAAACTGTTGTCGAGCTTGTCAGACAAGTTGTCTGCTCCTTGATCCTAGAAGTAGAGGAGAGTCGAGGAATGATTTACTGTAACCACTAAGTTTAACCACTGTACCTCACTACCCTGCAGGGTGTGGCGTTCTGCGTCATCGCGCGCCTTCTCCAACGGTTATTTAATAAATGATTCCACTTGTATAATAAATCTGTAAATCCGTTATGGGGACATCTACATACTACGTCCACGTATCATTTTGGGTCTCCCTCTATTTTTTTATCCTTACATGTAATATTTTACCGCCCCCCCCCCCCTTTCCTAATCATCTCTACCATGCGTTATCCTTCCCTCCCATTCCCACCTTCTACTAACCTGCCCCCACACCATTTCTAAACCTCCCCCCACACCATTTCTAAACCTCCCCCCACACCATTTCTAAACCTCCCCCCACACCATTTCTAAACCTCCCCCCACACCATTTCTAAACCTCCCCCCACACCATTTCTAAACCTCCCCCCACACCATTTCTAAACTCCCCCCACACCATTTCTAAACCTCCCCCCCCACACCATTTCTAAACCTCCCCCCCCCACACCATTTCTAAACCTCCCCCCCCCACACCATTTCTAAACCTCCCCCCACACCATTTCTAAACCTCCCCCCCCCCCACACCATTTCTAAACCTCCCCCCCCCCACACCATTTCTAAACCTCCCCCCCACACCATTTCTAAACCTCCCCCCCCCACACCATTTCTAAACCTCCCCCCCCCCACACCATTTCTAAACCTCCCCCCCACACCATTTCTAAACCTCCCCCCCCACACCATTTCTAAACCTCCCCCCCCCCCACACCATTTCTAAACCTCCCCCCCCCCACACCATTTCTAAACCTCCCCCCCCCCACACCATTTCTAAACCTCCCCCCCCCCCCCCCCCACCCCACACCATCTCTTAACCTCCCCCACCCACCTTCTCTATTATCTTGTAAATTATTCTCATCTATATATATAAAGTAGAGTTGGCCTCTGTGTCTGTATCCTGATCTATCTACGATCTCTAAGATCTCGAGAACCCGTGGACGGATTTGCGAGCGGAAAGTACTGTTCGACTCGGGATGGTCCAGGAATGTCACGGAGACATAAACATTTAAAAAATTTCGGGTTTTAAAATTAGCGTATTATTAGCACTAGCAGAAGAGAGAGGGATTCGAAGGGAGGGAGCGCAGCGCTTCTAGCGCTTCTGACTACAGCACACCTTAAAATTAAAAAAACTTCGGGTCTACAATCTCTAAGATCTCGAGAACCCGTGGACGGATTTGCGAGCGGAAAGTACTGTTCGACTCGGGATGGTCCCAGGAATGTCACGGAGACATAAACATTTATAATCACTTGCTAGCGAATAAATAATAACGCATAAATACCTTTCAGCAGCGCGTAAAATAATCTTTCGTTTCAAGTCACTCTCACAAATAGCTTTCCGGAAATGACGGGTCGAAGTGGTCGAGCTGTTAGCATGACGCCTTATCTTTTCAGAGTCCGGGGTTCGAATCACCCCTCTGACATTTATTTTCGCTTTTATCACGTCCTTTCCCGCACAATTTTTGGGACAGATCCCGTTGAGTGTTTTATTAAAGTTATTGTTTTGTCATTTTCTTATTGTTTTCATGTTTATTTGGCTTGAAACAAAAAAATTATGCCGCCGTTAGGCGTTATGACATCCGATCATAATGCAGCTAATTAGCTTCTAAAAACCAAGAGTCTGCCGTCTATCTATATATATAAAGTAGAGTTGGTCCTGATCTATGTATCTATGATCTCTAAGATCTCGAGAACCCGTGGACGGATTTGCGAGCGGAAAGTACTGTTCGACTCGGGATGGTCCCAGGAATGTCACGGAGACATAAACATTTAAAAAATTTCGGGTTTTAAAATTAGCGTATTATTAGCACCAGCAGAAGAGAGAGGGATTCGAAGGAGGGAGCACAGCGCTTCTCGCGCTTCTGACTACAGCACACCTTAAAATTAAAAAACTTCGGGTTTTAAAATTAGTGTGTTACGCGTAATTAGCGCTAGCAGAAGAGGGAGGAATCTAAGGGAGGGAGCGCAGTGCTCCCTCCAGCGCTTCTGTTAGCGTAATTAGCGTATTTCGGAACGTTAATTTTTCAACTTCATTATTCGGAATCAGTACGTCCCAGAGAACCTTCGTAACGTTAATTTTTCACTTCATCCGATTGACATGGGACCAACGGCATGTGACAAAGAGTGAAACATACAGGCTACATTTATTTGACGACAATGAGTTCCGACTTCCGACCTCGGTGGGATGACAGGCTGAGTCAACCCCCCTGGTGTGAAGGGGGAGGAGGAGGGGAGGGGGAAGAGAAGGGGAGGGGAACGAGGGGGAAGGGGATGGGAGGGGGGAGGGGGAAGGGGGAGGGGGAGGGGGAAGGGGGAGGGGAGGGGGGGAGGGGAAAGGGGGGGAGGGGGGAGGGGAGGGGCCCTTCTTCCCCTGGGCACCCCCGCACCCTTCCCTCCCCCTTCCCCCCCTTCCCCCTCCCCCCCATTCCCCTCCCCTCCTCTTCCCCCTCCCCTCCTCCTCCCCCACCTTCCCCCTCCCCCCCTCCCCCCCGTTCCCCTCCCCTCCTCTTCCCCCTCCCCCTCCTCCTCCCACTCCGTGCAAAGCCGGGTACCTCTGCTAGTCTCTAATATGCCTTCCTTTATTTAATCTACATTCCTGTTAAACATGTATTATTGTTGTTGAAGGCAAACGTCTTGCTGTGTCCATGTGATGAACCGTACTCTTTACAGAGCGTCGTCGGTGCTGCTGAATCAGTTTCTTGGCAACGGTTAGACTGGGTGGTTTGCATTTGCCTTTGTAGGGTAGTTGTGGAAGAATTTGTGATTGGTTCAGGTTGCTCCTGATTGGCCTACTCCATGAAGAGCACAGTGGGATCTTTATGTCCATCGACGAATGTTGTCGGACGGGATATGCAGTTTAACGTCGATCTGAAGGACGGCGCACACATGAAATCCCCCAACCAAGATGGAGGTTTACAGCTGGGACGGGATTCGAACCCAGTTGGACAGCACAGACGATGCTCGTGCTTGCTCATGCCTACTGTCGATGTCGAGATGAATCGTTGTTCAAGTAAATACCAGTCTTCGCATCCCAAGTATTTTCCTGAGTCTCTGAAACCTTTGTTTCTGCTCTATTTCTTTATTTATTACCTGCACCACAAAAGGTGCATGGACATTATGTTTTCACCCCTGTCTGTCTGTCTGTCTGTCTGGCTGTTTGTGAACAAGATATCTCAAAAGTTGTGGACGGATTCGGACGAAATTTGGCAGAGAGGTAGCGAATGTGACGAGGACGAAATGATTATATTTGGGTGAATATCTGAATTTGGATTCGGATATGAGAATTATTTTATTTTTAGTGATTCTTAACCATAGGGAGATCGGGCTAAAACCAACACAAAGCAGGATATATCAAAAAGTTACGTACAGATAATTTTGATGAAATGCGATTCTTTAGTGATTTTCTCGTCTACTCTGGGATACAAAACGTAAACTGTTCACCTGGTGGAGGTATGCTCTCGACTGTGCCGTTCTAGTTTGGTTTATTTATTTGATTTATTTGATTTATTTATTTATTTGGTTTATTTACACTTACAGTAATCCACATCTTTCAGTAATTTGTTTCCTGTAGCTCATCCTCATTCCCAATTCCTTAAGTGAAATCTGTTTGCGTTCAGTAAAGACGTTCTTGGCTTTGAGCGTACAGTAAGTACACCGTAACTCCTTCCCCCCCCACCCCCCCCCCACCCTTTCACGCCGCTGATCTTAGGTGTTCTGAAAGATGGCGGATGTGAACACGGTTTAGTTGGGCATTAATAAATTGGCAGCAGTAGAGTTAAATAAATTTGAAAAAACAAAAGAACAGCATTCACCTTCGAGACCACTCGTTATGGTGTTCACTTGATCATGCAGTTAATACACAACTTGCTGTGTGTGTGTGTGTGTGTGTGTGTGTGTGTGTGTGTGTGTGTGTGTGTGTGTGTGTGTGTGTGTGTGTGTGTGTGTGTGTGTGTGTGTGTGTGTGTGTGTGTGTGTGTGTGTGTGTGTGTGTGTGTGTGTGTGTGTGTGTGTGTGTGTGTGTGTGTGTGTGTGTGTGTGTGTGTGTGTGTGTGTGTGTGTGTGTGTGTGTGTGTGTGTGTGTGTGTGTGTGTGTGTGTGTGTGTGTGTGTGTGTGTGTGTGTATAATGTGTTAGTGGGGCGGCTTAGCCCAAATATTCAAAAGAATTGTGCATTTTGTGATACAAGCACCAAATTTGGCACAAATGTACATTAATATGTTGCGAACATTTTCAGATATTGGGCCACTTGAAATTCCGTAATGTTTTTTTTTCAAATTTTTTCAAATTTCGTAATTTCAAATTTTTCGGGTGACACCGTCACAATTTCGGTCTTCGAGGCCGGCCGATAGGCAAAAGTGTGACCGGAAGGGACGAGGTTCTCCTGACCACGTGGCCCTCGATCTGGGAAGCGAGAGGCGTTCCATTAGTGGACGCGCCCCTCACGCCCGACTTTTGGGCGGCCCCGCAGGGCCGTTTGTTTTGACGTTCCGTGACAGGCCCCGCACCCCCACTCCGGGCCGACCGGAAGCTTGTGCTGAGTATATCATACCTGAACAACTCAGTGAGGCAGAACACAGCAGTGCACACCAGGGTGACCCCTTCAGTGCATAAACCAATTAACCTGTCCACTGCAGGGCATATAGAAATGAAGTTATTTTCTGCATATAATAATAATATAAGTTCAGTTCTATATAACAATTTCTGTTATCACCACTACCACTACAACTACCACTACTACAAGCTTTGTCTGGAATTTTGTGGACTAACAGACAAAACAGACATACAGACAAGCTGGGATCAAAACATTACCTCCTTCCACCATTGAGTGTAGAGGTAAACATCATGGAAATTATATCATGCCCTAGATTTAATTCATGCTTACCCGTGGTATTTGCTTCACTGGTTCACAAGATCTTTTGCATACATGTAATTCAGACTCTCGTCTTCATTGCTGACCACACAATGTTCGCAACATATTAATGTACATTTGTGCCAAATTTGGTGCTTGTATCACAAAATGCACAATTATTTTGAATATTTGGGCTAAGCCGCCCCACTATATCGGCCGGCCTCGAAGACCGAAATTGTGACGGTGTCACCCGAAAAATTTGAAATTACGAAATTTGAAAAAATTTGAAAAATAAAATTACGGAATTTCAAGTGGCCCAATATCTGAAAATGTTCGCAACATATTAATGTACATTTGTGCCAAATTTGGTGCTTGTATCACAAAATGCACAACAGGTTTGCTATGCTGCTACACTATGTGTGTATGTATATATATATATATATATATATATATATATATATATATATATATATATATATATATATATATATATATATATATATATATACATATATTGTTGCGGATATGAGGATTGTATTTTTTTGATTGTATTGTATTGTAAATTGGTATGAATTATTGCTTTATTCTGAGCCCTCCTTGCTCCAGTCTGTTGTATAAAGGTCAAAGGGCGTTCTGGTAGTTAATTCCATAAAGCATACATTGAAGGACACTATAATACCCTTGTTCAGTAGTTTATTTCCTTATTCTGTGTATGAGGTTAAGGCTTTGTCTTCCATTAAAATGATACTCCATTGCACCAAGTGAAATAGATAGATCCCCTTTCATTCCCATTCCCAAAAACCGCAATTGCCAACTGTTCCCTCCGCGACTCCATTCGCCACGAGGTAGGCTCGGAGAAGAAGGGCGTGTCTCCACCTCGTCATAGAGGGGAGGAGTGAGCCAGCCCCGAACAACCAACCAAGCATGAGGGGTTTCGTTTGAGAGGGCGGAGGAAGAGCGATCGAGGAGGTTCACGAAGGTTGAGGGGCCGGGCCTATATAACCCGCCGCGGGACGCTCCCCAAGCAGATGAGTTCTGAGTTCTGCAAAGAGACGAGCTTCAGAGAGAAGTGCGCAAGGAGGGAAGAGAAGCGAGAAGGAAGCCTTTAACACAAGTGCGCGGGGAAGCCTTGAGAGAAGTGCACGACGTCACCCTGTTCGCTCCCAGCCTGACGAGGCCGGGTTTGCTGTGCGCCCTGCAAAGCCTTCCAGCTTGTGGTCTGAGCTGAACCTTCCTCCCGGTCCAGCCAATCGTTCCTGCCTCCATTCCCCATTCGTGTGAGTCCGTCTCTGTTTGTTCTGTCAAGGGTATAAGTTAAGCCTGTTTAGATAAGCTAGTAATTCTCACTGTGTCACCTGCTTTTTCCATGTTCCCTGTATATAACCGTGACTGCTCCTTTTGCTTGTGTGTGTAAATAATAAATCCCGTTACTCTTCTGTACGTCTTCTTCTTCCTCTTTACATTCGGTCGCTTTAGAGTTTTCCATATTGAATATCTGTGGCGCGATCTGGCCAACGTTCGGGGATCGGGTGAATCGGGGAAACTGTACGACCGCGGGGCCTCCGCTCGGCAAACACAACATCTTATCCGCGGGCCGTAACAATATATATATATATATATATATATATATATATATATATATATATATATATATATATATATATATATATATATATATATATATATATATATATATATATATATACAGTGGAACCTTGACTTACGAGTTTAATTCGTTCTGTGACCGAGCTCGTAACTCAAATTGCTCGTATCTCAAATCAAATTTCCCCATTGAAATGCATTGAAATGCTATTAATCCGTTCCAGCCCGCCAAAAACCACACCAATTTTTTTTTAAATATACAGTATATATAAAAATATCTCGCGCTTTATATTTCACCTGTATGCAGCATACAAGTTGGCAGGATGGCCTGGACTGGAGGTACGCACACTTGACTCTAAAGTCTAAACTGTCCAGCCTGGGTTTGAATCCCGACCCAGCTATAACCTGTCATGGGTGAATCACAGGCAGGGTGATTCATCAATGTGTGTACCGCTAAACTGGGCGCCCCGTTTGCGTCCCATTAGTTGTTGGATGTTAAGGATCTCACCGTGTTTTCCACAAAGAGAAGGCGAGCTATCGCCGGCACTCTGAACAAGTTGACGGCAGAGATACTGTACGTGCACGTCAAGATAACCACGTGTCGCACGATCTCTTGTCATGGTCCACAAGATTATCACAGAGAGGTGCAGCTTCCAGCGTTTCGAGATCTGATCCAGGCCTATCCAACGAGACCGGTCCCAGCGTTCTAGGCCCGGTGGTTGTCTCAGACGGACCCGACAACGGCAGTGTTCGTTTTAACTCGATTCGATTCGAGCGCCGACGTGCCGGCGAACAAAACCGGTCATATCTTTTGAACGCGTGGCTCGATTTTTACAAAATAAACTTTTTCTTGAAGGTCTGAACCGTGCGCTCAAAACGATACCGAGTTTGACTAAAATGCAGCGCTATACTACGACAGAGATACTGTACGTGCACGGCAAGATAACCACGTGACCGGGTGGCGAAAGCTCGTAACTCGGATCTCGGCTCGCATCTCAAAGCAATAAACTGCCAGAGTGACGGCTCGTATCTCGAAAAACTCGTAAGTTGGGGCACTCGTAAGTCAAGGTTCCACTGTATATATATATATTAGGGTGCATCAAACGCCCCTATGTCAAGAAAACAATCTGTCCCCAATTTTATTTTGTTCCAGTCATAAATTAAAGTTCCTATGCAAGATTTGGTGGGGTTTTGATATCATCTTCTGGGTCCACCTCAGCAGATTAGATTTTGGGTCGGGAGTATCGGAGTCGGAGATTTGACACGCAGCTGTTCTGGGGCCCATAGGTGGGGGTGAAAGGATTGACCGATTGCTACATACAATAGCTCTTTGGAAGGGTATTATTGTGTCCTGTAGCAGTATGTAGTCATCATAGGGATAGGGATATAATTCACTTATACACAAATAGTCAAAATCATGATTTTATTGGTATAATCATATGTATTATAGATACCAGAATGATATAATTTTTATTACAGTAGAATCATATACACAATCTTAGCATTTATCATCTTAATACGAGTACATCTGACTATGGATGAACCTGAAAATAGAAACAAAACAAAGATACTGTAGTTTTCATGGATATTTCTGACAGTTTAGACTTGAGCTGCTCGCTTTCGAAGATTCGGTTACTCCTTGCGGTTGTGCTCAACAACTTGTAGCACATTTTGGTAGTGGTCTTCACTTCTGGCTGCTGAAAGGAAGTCAGAGCTAAGCTTACCTCCCCTTTCTGCAGAGTCATTCACCACATTCAAGGCTTCAACATTAGTCCATGATGTCTGGTAGGCTGCAGAGTTAGTCCATTCTTGAACATCGGTAACTAGAAATGCCCAGTCAAGCTTCAGATGATGAAATAGATACCATGAATGTGGTCCAACAAAATCAGCCAGAGTGGTCTTCTCAGTCAAGTCATCAGGAAATCTGGGCTTTCCAAACCCAGTACCAAACCGTCCTTGTGGGTTGGTTACTGGAAAATCTGGCTGAACCTCCAGAAGTCTGTCTGCCAGAGCACGGCGATGGTCATGAGTAGAGTCCCTGTATAAAGAGAGTTGCGCCATGCGCTGACCCGAGATTTCTGGTCACGTGATTTTGTGGCGCCATTTTGTGTCTAACTTCACCGTGCGTGAACGTCAGCTTGGTACGGGAATGTTGTTTATTGCCAAACAAAATGACTGGTTGTTCTGCTTTTGGTTGTTCAAACCAATCTGGGAAATATAAGATGTATAGATTTCCAAGTGATAAAGTCAGAAGACAAATTTGGGAAGCGAAAGTCAGACGAAAGAGCTGGAAAGCGATCGACTCCTCGAGACTCTGCCAGGTAGGCCCACGCCGCTTGATGATCGATGTTCAAAAGCAATTCTATCTGCTCGGTTTTTTTTTGGTTGTCTGTCCGTTGAAAACCCTTTTAAAGGGAAGTGATTTTTGTTTGTTTATAATCTTCAAGGAGCTGACCAAAAATGCATTTCCGTGGGAAGAACCCTGCTCAATTTTTTTCGGGTAGTCCTAGCGGACCGCATATTGTCATTGATTGATGAAATGTCCCGGTACAGTGACATTGCCTGGTCTGCGGTTGGGTAGTCTGCGGGCAATGTCACTGTACTTTTTCAGAGGGAATTAATTTTGATTTTATAGGGGTGGGAAACCCATGGTCCGTTTTGTTTTCAGTTGTCTGTCCGTCCATTCAAAACTTATTCCGAGGCAAGTTATTTTTTTGGTTTAAAATCTTTAGCCTAATCGGCAATCATAAAAGCAATTTTAGGGGGGGACCTGCTCAATTTTTTTGCGGGTTGTGCAGCCAAGTCGCCAGCTATGAAACATATTAATCGATCAGGCAGTATCCATCAGAGTTCTGGGCAAGGGTGTAGTAATAAATGAACGTTTCAATCTTACTAGATGCCGATGACGTTTTCCTTATGTCAGAGACAGAAGCTGACTTGCAGCTTGTTAAATCATTACAATGGAAATTGAATATAAATGTCGATAAAACTAAAGTTGTACACTATAGAAATATGGCAATACCACGTACAGAATTGTTTTAAGTGTGTTAGACTATATGTCGGCTGGAAGTCCTACACCGGAATTGCTCTCGGCACCCTTTAAAAAATATTGGATATGCCCACACTCCTTTCTAAAAGTTATTAAAATTCAGAGAACGACAGCATTGGTTTGTCTTACTTATAATGTTAGCTCTTATATGCAGTGTTGGCTTGTAATATGCATTGCCATACCACTTTTAATATCACCACACAGCTCTTTTTCATGGCAATAGCTGAGTTTTTGACAAAACAAATATCACCTGTATGTAATAATAAGACTAAATATGTGTAGTAAAAATTTTTTTTAGCAGGTTTAGAATATATCACCCCATATCGCGAATGTACATGTATATCTAATCCGACACACTTAGACACAAAATGGCGTCCAAATTTGAGTTGACACAACTCTCTATATACAGGGACTCTAGTCATGAGGAACAACTGAGCTGAAGAGGGCAAGTGGAACCATCTTTTCTGTGAGGTACCAGAGATGTCGTTTGAAGGCTTTCAGGGCACTTCTTGAGATTCCAGCATTGACAGCTTCATACTGTTTCAGTTTGGAGATGAGCTGCAAGTCATTCCATGGGGCATCGGTGACAGAGGTACATGTCATCCACCAGGAGCTGTATACTAGAGTGACAAACGTGACAAATTCTCTGATCTTTGGCACTTGTTTTTCTGTGGTAATTGTACCTGCTGGAAGATAAGCGATTTGTTTTTCGAAGAGACATAATTTGATTGAGTAGAGGAGCTTCGCCATCCATCTGGCTTTATGCAGTGCACCAGGACGCTTGAAGGTTATTTGATGTTCAGCTACTTCACCATCAAGGAATACAGTACACAGATCAACAAATTCCAAATAATCATCACGTCTTAGAGATTGCTCGGTGTGACAGAGTCTGAGAACATTATTTTGCCAGTCACTTGTCAAACTTGTTGCTGCTTCATTTAGTTGAGATGGATCAAATCGTGAAAGTGGTTCATTGAATGTGTGTGGAAACATTTCAAAGTTCTTGCGAAACCTTGAGAAGAGGAAGATATCTGGTGACTTAGATGCTTCAACTTTAAGATCAGTAAAAATGTGTGTAAGAATGACTTCACCAATGTGGTGTCTGCAGCCTGACCACAGAAGAGCTTTGTTAAGCCGTTGTTGAATTGTTACACAAGCTGCACTGATGTGGCCGGTGTTAGATGCAGTTGTGTCAAATGTCAAGTTGACAACATTCTCTTGGCAGTTCCATGATTCAAGTAGGTTATTAGTCAGCTGAGCAATTATATCTCCAGATTTACGGTCTGTTCCAGGCTTGTAGGATGGAACACCCAGCAGCTTCATATCAGTTTGAGAACCCAAAAGCACAGCCAGGCGTTCTTCAAAAGTGTTTTGGTTAGTTAAGCATGGAAGCAGCTTTGAGTCCCAGTGCAACGTAGCAAGCTTCGGAGGTATCCATTTGTCCTTACAGGTAGTAGCAATATGCTGTCCAATTTTGCGTCTTGATTTATCTGCTGTAGCATATGATGTTGACACCTTCGCTACATCCCCTCCTGTTTCTTCAATAAGAGCTTCTGTGAAAGCAGCCTGTTGGGTTGGTGTTATCTTCTTTTCTCAAGGATCTTCATCAAGGATCAAGGATTTATCAAGGAGTTTATCATATTTATCAAGGTTTATCATATTCATATTTTATCATATCTTGATATTTATCAAGGAGTTATCAAGGATCTTCATCCTTGTTGCCAGTGAAACAAGACTGGGCCTCTTCAGGATGTCATGTGGAATGAAAACTGATGTGCCAGGTCTAACTAACCGATGATGACTTCTTGAGGTTGTTGGTGTGCTTGTTGAAGGTCCAAGAGTTACTTCTTCATCACTGTCACTAATATTATACACAGTGGTTGTAGTATTTATGTTGAACTCCAGCTCCATACTTGCTCGCCTCTCTGATTCTTTTTCCTCGCGGTTCACTTTACGCTGCATCTTATCTGCCAACAGTTTATCTTGGCAGCCAAATGTTGCACAGCGATCTGTCTTCATAGATTCCAGGAATGCTAAGTCTTCAGGATTCTTGATGTGAGAACTAGCATCATTGGGCCACAAGGGAAATGTCTCCATAAATTTCATCTCCATTTGATTCACCTTTGTGATGCTTGCTGGAGTTGTTCTTCGGTTGATAGGGATTGATCTAAGCTTGGAATTATCATCTGCAAGTTTGATAATTTTCTCAATAGCCTTGCGTTCAGAGATGATAGGAATATTAGCCTTGCCATAAAATGGTGTCACTTTCTGCAGTACAAGCTTTGCTGATTCCCACCGAGAGCGTCGTTCAAGTTTGCCATCTTCCGTGTGCCACATGAAACGACGTAGTACTTGTAAACAAGTTGGAAGTCTGGTGCCATTGATTTGGGAATCTTTTTCAGTTATGGCACTTCCAAGACCAAACACCTTGGTGGACTCTCTTGTTGCAACAGATGCTTTCTTTACTGTGCCATCCATTGTTTTATCTGAAAGAAAAAGGTAGTATTAGTAACAATAATGTCATTTCATAATTATGTACAACAAATAAATCAATTATCCAATTTTATTAGAGTATAGCCTAATAATTGTTTTAATCATCTTGTCTAGTTAAAAGATCTCTGTAAAGACAAGATGACTACAACATTCAGGATATTCTTTAATTTATATATTATATTTTAAAAATACTCTTCATTTAGCTTTATATCCATATTTTGAAAAAAATCATTATTTTGACTATTTGTATATAAATGAATTGTATCCCTATCCCTATGATGATGATATATTGCTACAGAGCACAATAATACCTTTACAAAGAGTTATTACATGTAGCAATCGGTCAATCCTTTCATTTTTATTTATGGGCCTCAAAACAGCTGCGTGTCAAATTTCCAACTCTGATACCACCGACTCAAAATATGAAATGGTGAGGTGGACCCAGAAGATGATGTCCAAACCTTACCAAATTTTGCATAGCAACTTTATTTTTATGATTGGAACAAAATAAAATTTGGGACAGATCAATCCAACATCTTTTTAAAAATAGTTGGGCGTTTGATGCACCCTTATATATATATATATATATATATATATATATATATATATATATATATATATATATATATATATATATATATATATATATATATATATATATATATATATACACACAACATGCCATATATATTGTAACGAATTTGAGAAGTGTAACGGATTTGAGAAGTGTAACAATTTTGAGAAAGTGTAACGAATGTGAAAAGTATGGTTTTGTTGTGTGTAACTGACCCTCGTAATGTAAAGAATGGTCGCAGCTCGTCCTCTTAGTTAATTCCATAAACCTACACACAGGACACGATATATCCTTTTAAATAGTTAGTCCCTTATTCTCTGTGTAGGCTAAGGATGTGTTTCCCACTAGTTTGACTCTTCATTGCACCAAATTAAATAAGAGTAGGCCCTCTGACGCCCCATGGCAGCTTCCAATTGCCAGGTTCGCCACTTTGCTGCAATTGCCTCTTTAGGCACTTTGCTGCATTTCCATCTGCCGTCCACTTTGCTGCATTTGACTCCATTACGCACGAGGTAACGCTGAAGAAGAAAGGCGGGTCTCCACCTCGTCATAGAGGGGAGGAGTAAGTCGGCCCCGCTCATCCAACCCAGAACGAGGGGTTTGGCTTGAGAGGGCGGAGAGAGAACGTTTGGGGGAGGTTCGAAAAGGGTGAAGGGCGGGGCCTATATAACCCGCCGCGGGACGCTCCCAAAAGAGATGAGCTTTTACGGAGATTGGTCCAGGAGATGCGCTGGAGACGAGCAGGTGTGACCGAGCCGCCGTGAAACGTGCCGCGCTGCAGGAAAAGCGGACCGGAGCAACGCAAGGAGCGCACGAGGCAGCAGTACAGAGAAAGGAACTTCGCCCGTGCAGTTTGGGACCAAAGCTCGGCTTCTTGACGGCGGTGCCTTCTGGCCCGACCATGCCCAGTACCCGCTGAACCTTCCTTGCCTCTAAAAGCCACCCATCTCCAAGCCATTCCTTCCGACCTGCATTTCCCCGTGTAAGTGTGATCGTCCGTCTGTCTTTAACGTTGTCCTGGGGTTTATTAATTAAGCTTGTATAGGTAAGCTAAAGATTTCACTGTGTGCCTGCTCCTTCCATTTTCTGTATATAACCAACTGCTCTCTTTGCTTTGGCTTGTGAAAATAATTAATAAAACCTGTTATTCCTCCGTACGTCTTCTTCTTCTTCCTCTTTGCATTTGGTCGCTTTAGAGTTTTCCCACATTGAATAGCTGTGGCGCGATACGGCCAACGTCTGGGTGAATCGGGTGAGTCGGGGAAAAACTGTTCGGCTGCGGGGCCTCCGCTCGGCAAATATAACATCCTTAACCGCGGACCGTAACGGCGTAACAATATATATGTGTATATATATATATATAGATAGGTATATATAGATAGATATATATATATATATATATATATATATATATATAGATAGATAGGTATATATAGATAGATATATAGATATGTATAGATATATATATATAGATAGATACATATAGATATATATATATATATAGATATATATATATATAGATATAGATATATCTATCTATAATTCCAGTAATCTCTGTGTGTCTGTGTGTCTGTGTGTCTGTGTGTCTGTGTGTCTGTGTGTCTGTGTGTTTGTCTGTGACCGCTGTTTCTCGACAACTACCGGTCCGATATACTTTAAACTTGCCAGGTATATTGCTGGGGACCCGAGGATGTGCCTTTTCAAGGTTTTAAATTAATCGGACAAGTACTTACCGAGCTATGGCGATTTAGCCGTTCGCCGTTCGCTTTGGCGTTGCGAATGGACCAAACCATTCATGTAAATAGAGGGGGGGGGGGGGGGTTCTGTGGTCGTTCGCTTTGGCTTTGCGAATGGACCAAACCATTCATGTAAATAGAGGGGGGGGGGGTTCTGTGGTCGTTCGCTTTGGCTTTGCGAATGGACCAAACCATTCATGTAAATAGAGGGGGGGGGTTCTGTGGTCGTTGCGAATGGACCAAACCATTCACATCGAATCATCGAATCACATCGAATGGACCAAACCGTTCGCTTTGGACCAAACCATTGCATGTAAATAGAGGGGGGGGGGGGGGTTCTGTGGTCGTTGCGAATGGACCAAACCATTCATGTAAATAGAGGGGGGGGGGGGTTCTGTGGTCGTTACTGCCACGTGGTTTCAAAGTTTTTTTTTGTTGTTGTTGTTTGCACGCATGTTTTTTTGCACCCACGTACGGGCACGCCCTAGGATGTTTACACACACACACCCCTACACAAATTTTTTTTTTTTTTTTTTTTGGCAAGGAACGGGCACCCACGTACGGGCACGTCCTAGCTTATATATAGTACGGGCATGCCCTAGTATATATAGATATAGATATATATAGATATAGATATATATAGATATAGATATATATAGATATATATAGATATATATATATATATAGATATATATATATATATACATACATACATACATACATACATACATACATACATACATACATACATACACTGAAACGCAAAAGAAACTTACCACCTTTGAAACCTTTAAATATCAACAATAACACTGCGTGTAGTAAATGTGTGAACTTATTTGTGGACAATAGTGTCCTCACTGTCAGACAAAACGGTCACGGATGGTCACCTGAACCTTCAATGGTCACTTCATAGCACAGCTGTTGAACAGCCGTTTTGACTGTCAGTGATTAGCCAAGGGGTACGGGATGATTTAATGAGCTGCACGTGATGTCTTGATATTGGCTTTAAAAAGGCCAGTGCAAAATGGGCATTTCAATCAACATGCCACGATTGTCAAGGGATCAACGGCAGCGTGCCCTGGGCATGCTGCAAGGCGGACTGAGCTACCGTGAGGTGGCACGTCGCCTTGGCTGTTCACACCAGACGATATCGGCCCTGGTGGACAGACACCCTCCACAACTCTGCAGATGACAGACCTCGATCAGGGAGGCCAAGAGTCACCACTGCAAGGCAGGACAGGCAGATGGTCCGAAGTCACCTGCGGGATTGATTCCGTCCAGCATCCCGCACTGCGGCAGAAACTCCGGGGCGTGCAAACCCACGGATCTCCAATGATACTGCACGAAGACGACTGCATGACTGTGGTCTGACTGCCAGAAGACCATACAGAGGCCCCGTAATGACAGCTGCCCATCGCCGCAACCGACGGAGATGGTGCCAGCAGCATCAGCGGTGGACCTTGGCGCAGTGGAACGAGGTCGCTTTCAGCGGTGAGTCAAGGTTCTGTGTGGACAATCCTGATGGGCGTGAGCGTGTCTGGAGAAGAACTGGCGAGCGATATGCCGATTGTTGTGTGCGTCAGGCCAACAGGTGGGGTGGCCCAAGTGTGAAAGCTGAAAAGCGACCTCGTTCTATTGCGCCAAGGTCCACCGCTGATGCTGCTGGCACCATCTCTGTCGGTTGCGGCGATGGGCAGCCGTCATCACGGGGCCTCTGTATGGTCTTATGGCAGTCAGACCATAGTCATGCAGTCGGCTTCGTGCAGTATCATTGGAGATCCGTGGGTTTGCACGCCCCGGAGTTTTTGCCGCAGTGCGGGATGCCGGACGGAATCGATCCCGCAGGTGACTTCGGACCATCTGCCTGTCCTGCCTTGCAGTGGTGACTCTTGGCCTCCCTGATCGAGGTCTGTCATCTGCAGAGTTGTGGAGGGTGTCTCTGTCCACCAGGGCCGATATCGTCTGGTGTGAACAGCCAAGGCGACGTGCCACCTCACGGTAGCTCAGTCCGCCTTGCAGCATGCCCAGGGCACGCTGCCGTTGATCCCTTGACAATCGTGGCATGTTGATTGAAATGCCCATTTTGCACTGGCCTTTTTAAAGCCAATATCAAGACATCACGTGCAGCTCATTAAATCATCCCGTACCCCTTGGCTAATCATTGACAGTCAAAACGGCTGTTCAACAGCTGTGCTATGAAGTGACCATTGAAGGTTCAGGTGACCATCCGTGACCGTTTTGTCTGACAGTGAGGACACTATTGTCCACAAATAAGTTCACACATTTACTACACGCAGTGTTATTGTTGATATTTAAAGGTTTCAAAGGTGGTAAGTTTCTTTTGCGTTTCAGTATATATCTGTAATATATATATTGTTGCGGTTGCGGTATGTCGAGGGAAACTACACCTAAGTGTCACACTAATTAAAAAGTAGTCCTGATCCTTGCATCAGAACCGGGTGGGTTCGGCTCAGGGACGAGCCTGGCGAAGGAGGGGTGCATTGTTGCGGTTCTGAGAATGTACATATTGATTAATAAAGGTTAAAGGTTTGCCCCCATAGTTAGTCCACATGCCGTAGGCCACCTTAGAACATTAGTTATGTCATAGTATATGTAAGAGTCGGCCATTTCCATTAGTGATACCTGCTTTGTGTAAAATAAATAAGAGTAGGTCCCATTCATTTTGTGGCCCACCCTCCAAACCTACCTCGTTGGGCAGTATCCAGTCTGCGCCCCATTTTTACTATTGCCCTCGCATTAGGATGCTCAAACCAGCCAAATGCCACGAGGTAGGCCTGAAAAGGGGGAGGAGCGCGAGGTCGGGGTGTGGCCACGTCAAGCAGACATCAAGGGCGGAGCCGGTAAGAGGCAACGACAACCAGGGCTCGGGCGACATGGCCTGATAGGGCATGGTAAAGGCGTGGCTATATAACCGCGCTCACAAAGCCCTTCCACAGGACTTACGCAACAGCGCTCATGCAAGAGGACTGGAGGATATAAGCGCTTTGCAACAGGACTCGTGAGGGAAGCGAAACATTGGCATGAAAGAGGACTTACGCAACAGCGCTCGTGCAAGAGGACTATTGGGAGAGGCGCTTTTGTTAAAGGACTCGTTGAGGATTGCCTGTGTAAAGAACACGCTGGGGAACTTTGACTGTGAAAGGTCTCGTTGAGAATTGGCTTTGAAGGACTATTGAAAGCGGCGCATTGCAGAGGACTTGTGGGAGAGGCGCTTCGGCATTGAACTGCATTGGGAGCGCAAATAGCGCCGGTACTTCTATTACATACGTGGCTGAGCCGCGAAGTAACTGCCAGCCTAGCGTACCTTTCCCCCGATAATTGTCCGAGCCGCGCCAACGACACGCGGGGAACGCCTGCCTGCCGTACTTCCATCTTCTCCGCGGGGCGAGTCGGGGACCGGAGCGAGCTGTGGACGCCATTCCTTGGACCATCGCCCTGACCATGTACATCCCCGTGTGAGTGTCTGAGAGTGTGACTGAGTGTGAAACGGGCCCGTGTCCAGGGATAAGTAAGACTGTACTAAGGCTGCACTGTGTGTTCTTCTTCTTCACTGTACATAGTGTTAATAAACCAATCTGTTCTTCCTTTCTTCTTAATCCGACCGTATTAGCGATTTCTTCCATTGGGTAAGGGTGGCACGATTACAACCGCTCGGATCGGGTTTAGTACCTGTTAACGGCCCGGATCACGGCTCGCTATCGCTCGGTGTTTCCACTACAACCGTGGTTCGGGTGGGGTTATTTCCTTGCTTCCTGGGAGGTGCTGGTAATTAGGTAATAGGAACAATTCGGCCTACCACCCTATTCAGCGCTGACCGGAAGGAACGTCATAGCCCCGGATCACGTCGGCTAGATAAGACAATGGGATTAATCCCCCCTTCGTAAGGGGAAGGCCGACGTTTGAGATCCGCAACAATATATGTATATATATATATATATATATATATATATATATATATACATATATATATATATATACATATATACATATATATACATATATACAGACTTTTTTTTTTTTTTTTTTTTTTTTTTTTTTTTTTGTATACAAAATCGAGGCTCGTGAAAGAGCGAACATTAATCACACAGAAAGACAAACCGACACATAAAACATATAACATAGGGAGCGGTAGACAAGATGGGGAGAGAGGGGGAAGGACACAAACACAACATTTGAGAGCAGGGACCGAGAGACATGGAGACATCGAGAGATCTGAGAGAGGGCGAGGGCTTTGGGGGGGGGGGGCGTGGGAAGGGGGCGGTGGGAGAGGTATAAAACATATGGACACTGCCAGGACTTCCAGGAAAGAAGTTGGAATTTCAAACAAGGTGGATCTGGGGTGAATTAGCGGGGGTAGAAAAGATCAAGGTTTTGGATGGGGGAAGATAAGAGATGGTGGTGAACAGCTGTTTTAAAGACCTGGAGGGAGGAGTGGGATTGAAGGGAGTGAGGGAGTTTGTTCCAGAGGCGGGAGAAAAGAGGAATGAAAGAGTGAAGGTGAGCAGAGAGCCGAGATTTCGGCAGTTTAACCATCAGAGGGTTGCTGGCAGATCTTGTGCGACCTGTAGGAATATTTGGGGGACAGAGCACAGAGAGAGCTGGGGGTGCAAGGCCGGAGAGGAGTCGGTAGAAGACAGAAAGACCACCTACCTGCCTGCGGTGAGTGAGTGAAAGGCCCTCAGAGATAGCTTCATCGCGGGAGATTCCAATAATTCTGAAAGCTTTGGATTCAACAGCGTGAAGCCGAGCTAGGTGTGAGGCAGGAGCACCGGCCCATAGGGGAGAACAGTATTCCATTGAGCTGCGGATGAAAGCCTTGTATGTGGTGAGGAGCTCAGGTGTGCCGAGGAAGGACTTCGCACGACGGAGGATGCCCAGTCGGCGACTGGCTTTGGAGGCCAGCTTGGAAATGTGGTTTTCCCAAGAAAGATCATGGCAGATAGTGAGACCCAAAATCTTGAGCGACAGAACTTCTTGGAGAGGATTGTTGAGAAAGTAGATGGGAGGGTTGTCCAGTCGATCTTTTCGGAGAGACATAGTAAGAGTGTGAGATTTGTCAGGATTGAAAGACATGTTCCAGAAAGACAAAGACATGACTTGGCATTTAATATGGAATATATATTTTTTCTTGACTTGGGTTTCCTTTCTGAACTCAGAATATCAATCTGGTGAGTTTCTTTTCCGCTTCGGTGATTTCTTTGTTAAAAGAACCATGTCACTGATTGTCTGTCGCAGGAAGAAGTCAATAACAGGATTATATCACAGGTGGCCTGACAAAATGTACGGACAGGTACATTTGACGATTGGCTTCACAATCGGATATATAAGGGTTGTTGCGTTCTGTATTAGTGGAAAACAACTGCTGCACGTCTACAAAAGTTATTGCCGCTTCCTCTGGAGATGGTCCGTCAACTCGACAATGCTGTTTGTCATGGAGTGGTGGCTTTACGAAATTCCGGCATGAAACAGTGTGCTATTGCTCGGCAGTATGGCATCACTCAAGGTCAGGTGTCAAAGATCCCGAAACGAAATGCTCAGAGGGGTGTCCCTCCTCCAATATCGAGGCCAGGACGTCCCCACAGAACCACAAGGAGGAATGATCGCCAGCTGCACCGGTTAGTCCGCAATGGCCGTACCAAGTCCGCAATGTACCAAGTCAGCTAATCGGCTTAGGGCTGAGTGGCAGCAACTGACAAATGTGCCTGTATCCAGAAGGCTAGTCAACCAACGACTGGTTCAAGCAGGCTATCGTGCCAGGCGTCCCCTGAGAAAGCCACGCCTGACAAGACAACACTGCCAGCGCCGATTGCAGTGGGCCAGAGAGCACCGTCAATGGCAGCCAGGACACTGAAATCACGTGATCTTCAGTGACGAGTCTTGATTTCTGGCCTGTCAAAATGGCCATGTCCGAGTGCGCAGACAAGTGCATGAAGATTGTGTCGTGCCAAGAGTCCAAGCTGGAGGTGGTGGGGTGACCGTTTCGGCTGCTTTTCATGCAGGTGGCAAAACTGACCTGGTTGTTCTGAATGGAAACTTGAACCAGTTCACGTGCAGGGCCATTCTGGAAGAAACATTGCTTCCATTTGCTCATGTAGCCTTTCGAGGAAACTTTGTCTTCCAAGATGACAATGCATGGCCTCATCGTGCTCGCATGATCCAACATTTTCTTGCTGACCGTGGTGTAGAGCATATGGAGTGGCCTGCCATGTCCCCGGATATTAATCCGATAGAGAACTTGTGGGCAGATTGAACGTGTCAAATCGACCACTTGGACCAGCAGCCGACCTCTGCGCATGAATTGCAGCAGGCTATTGTCACTGCATGGCAAGCGATTCCTGTCCAAACCGATTCCTGTCGAGGATCACGGCGAGGTCACGTCTTTTTGAAGCTGCTCCATGCGCTCACGCTCTCGAAGCTAAGTGATCTATCACAATCGTGTTTTTGTCGAGACTGTATCTATCTTTCGGTGTGTGTACCTACAGCGTATCTTTTGGAAAATTTTCGGTGCTAATTTTTCATACATGTATACACAATCGTCGGTTAATGGTATCGAGTATTCTGCGGCCTAGTACTCGTAGGCTTAGACTACCGTACCGTCTCCGACCTTGTGGTTTTTTCTCTCAGCGATTCGTCGAATGCGCTGAAATTATTTTCGTTCTCTGTTTCGTACCAGTCGTTCACCCCGTACCTCCTTGTTTAATATCTGTACTCACAAAAAAAAAAAAAAAAAACCCCCCAAAAATATTTCCTTCCCAGGTCTTATTCGTTTATTTGTTGTTCTTTTTGTTCGTTCGTTCTTCGTTCGCGATCACGCGGCTAGAAATGTATAATCTCTCCCCTGAACAACTATTTTCTCTCGTATATTATAACACCCTTTTCTTCTTTTCCTACAAAAGGATGCTTTCGTCTTGCTCACCAAATCTATTCATTCCAAAAAATATATATAATACCATCTCTTACAGTTCCTCCTTTCTACATTCCCTAAACTAGCCAGAACTCCACCCCTCCTCCAGTGTCCTCAAACGTATTTTTGACTCGAAGGTCTCAAACTCATTTTGCAAAAAATGTTCGTTTCCCATGAATCGTACACTTTTCAAAATCCAATCTCACCCCTCCCCTCCAAATCCTCCCCATCACCCATCCCTTTCAAATCTCCCCCCTTGCCCCTTCCCTCCCCTCCCTCCTAAACTCCCCCCACACCCCTCCCCTCCGAGACTCTCCCTCGCTCCTCCCCTCCTAGACTCCCCTCTCACCCCTCCTCCTCAAAGCATCCCCCTCCTCAAATAACACCTCACTGTGCCTCACCCAATCTCCATCAAACCTTTTGTCCGCCCCATTCTTCCCTTTCTCCAAGCTATTCTGAAATCTCTGAAATCTCTGACACACCTTCAACAGCTCTCCCTACCTCTTCCTCCTCTTCCACATCTTACCCTACCCCTCCCCCCCCTGTTCTGGACCCGATGCTCCCCCTTCCTCTTCATTAACGGTATGGACCTCAAACATCCGGGGCCTTCGCTCAAACTTGACTGACCTCTCCATACAGGTTGCTTCTGACAAACCAGATGTGATCTGCTTAACAGAAACTTTCCTCCTTCATGATGTCTCTGATGCCTTGGTATCTCTCCCAGGTTACTCCCTCCTCCGGTATGATAGACCTGAGCCTCGTCCTGGAGGTGGGGTTGCTATCTTTATAAAAAACTCTCTTCCTCACTCGCCCTCCACTGCCCTCTCTCCACCTCACCCCCAGGAATACCTTTGGCTACGGCTTCCCCTTCGCTCCCACCTTTTGTTCATATGTGTGTTGTACCGTCCACCAAACAGCGATGACTCCATCTACATCTCACTGTCTGATAATATGGACCAACTTCTATCTACCCATCCCAACTCTCTCTTCCTCATATGTGGTGATTTCAATTGTCACCATGCCATTTGGCTGGGTGTCGGTACCTCTCTCACCAGCCATGGCTCTTCAGCAAAGGACTTCTGCGACTCACTGGGACTGACACAATCTGTCAATTTCCCGACCCGGATCTCAGTCAACGGAGCATCTTCTCTTCTGGATTTGGTTATGACAAACTTCCCTGAAAATGTCTGCTGCTCTTCTTCTGCTCCAATCGGCTCATCTGATCATGTGCTTGTCAAAGTGGACATCTCTCTGACCATTCTCAGAGAGCCTCCTCAGCGTCGACGAGTCTGGCATT
>NC_136262.1:4783427-4800927 GCF_964187855.1 Myxine glutinosa | reverse complement strand
CGTTGACCCATAGGTCCATCAACGGGTGGTGCTTGGCCGCAAAAGAACTGCGGTCCATGGTGGGCGGCCACAAACATTGCGGTCCATATGGTGTATCGATCCAGGCAGCAAGCAGCGAAAGTACAGGCCCACAACTGCGGAGCCAGCACCTCTCTCTCCTCTCTCTGCCCCAAAGCCAGATCCTCGGAGGTGGGAGACAAAAGAAGAAGACAAGTGAGTAAGGTGGTAAGGGTGCAAAAGTGCACGCAATATAAGGTGATGCACACTGGGGGCACATGGGAACCAGGTGAGACAGGTACGTTCCTACCGTACGCCCCCCCCCCCACCAGGTAACCTACATTGCCCCTCCCTTACCCCTTACTGTATCCACAAAACACAACACTACCCATAAACATCTACTTTACAAATCAACAAACGTCCCTACTGTCTTCCCCGTTCCTCCCATAAACCAAATTCGTCTTCTCTCCCTCCTAACCAATCAAATTTGCCATTTCCAACTCTCATCCCAATTTGCCATCTCCAACTCAACATCAAAATTTGCCATCACCAATTCATCATCAGTCCCTCCTAAGGAGGGAGAGATGGAATCACCCCAATGTCTCATCCACGTCGTGATGCGTCTCACAAATCCAACAGCAATTCTCATCTCCTGCAACACAAAACAAAGAAAACACAGGTGTGGAGTCATCATCACCACAGGCAAGTGGCTGCGTATGGTGCGACAGGTTCATCAATCCTAACTATTTCCTAAATGACTTTAACAACTTTACATTACCCGGGGTCTTTCTCCTGCCAAACCATTGGCCCTCTTACACTATGGGTTCTAAAAACCAATTCCCATTGACCCAACTGTGGTGCTTTTCAATTTGGGGTCTCACTCCCCCGATTCATCTCCCGGTGCCTCGCACAATTTCTGGGCTGCGACGTGTAGCTCTCCCAGCAGGTCTACCCACCTGCACACCTCCACCACTGCAGTTGCCTCCGAGCTTACCTGCTCCTTACCCTAACCTAACTACCTGGGGAAGGCCCTCTGGCGCTCTCCCCACTCGGTGCCCTCTCTGGCACTGGGCTACCCGGGTCCGTCCTCTGGATCCTCGGGCCCCACTGACACTAACGGCTCCCAGAGCCCACCTGCGGCCTCACCTGGCCGACATCCTCACAGTGGTGCGGTGGAGTGCCCAAACAACTACACACACTAACAGGCTACACGCCCAGCCATTTCCACAACACTAATGCACCCATCCACAATACCATTCTGCAACCGCACCACAAATGCCAATATCCAACCACAATTTACCTATACCCTCTACCTAACACTTACACTACCCGCCCCGGGTACTCGTGAAAGGGGTCCACTCTTCCCCCATCCACACCTTCGCACCATGCACACCACTCCGTACCACTTACTCCATGTATTCCACACACCTGTACTTGCACACCTGTGCTCTCACACCTGGTGCCATCTGCACCCTTCTCTCCCCAAGCGCATTCGCGCTGATCCACAACACTCACTACTCATACACTGCTCCACACACCTGTCCAGCTCTCACACAGCATCATCTCATCTAACTACTCCCCTCTGAAACTTGCGCTTCCCAGTCGCCCCTTTAAACTATTGCGCTCCCTCGTCATTATAATCCACACTAATCTACCTGCGTCCCCACTACAGGTATCATTGTCACTAACTAAACTTAACGTTACCTAATGTCATCTTCTAGGGCCCTATCAATATAACCTAACCCACCCGGGCTAGTTTTCACTGCCATACACCCCATAAGCTATAGCGCATTTGCCCCACCCTGGGAAGGGTGGCAGGGATGCCACCCTTACCCACCGGGCCCATCGCTCATCAATCCCCCAGTCCTCTGGCACTAATAAGCCCCCCTTATTCAGAGGTACTGGGTCCCGCCTCGGCATCTAAAGCCGAGGCAATCCACGGGGGCGCCTGCTCGCCGGTGTAAGGCCTTATCCGGTCGGCGTGGACGATCCGAGGGAGGGCTCGTGGCCCCATTTTGATCTTTACTACCACGTCAGACTTGCGACAGGACGACCCCCGGGCCTTGCCAGGGAGAGGTGAGTTTCGGGCACCTACCCTTCCTCCTCCGGGGATTGAAGAACCAAATCTTCATCCCCGGAGTGTACTGACTCCCCTGGCTCCGGTGGTCGTACCTGCGCTTCATCTTCTCCCCCGCCAGATGGAGTTGGCGGCGGGCGAAGGCATGGACTAGCTCCATGCCTTCCTCTAGGTGACGTGCGTACCCCTCCCTCGGCGGGTTAACCACTGTGTCTGGCACGGGACCGCATCGCAAGTCGGCGGGAGCCCTTAACTCCCGCCCATACATAAGCAACGCTGGACTGCATGCGGTGGCCCCGTGCTGGCTGGTTCGGTAGGCCATGAGCAAATAAGGGAGATGTTCGTCCCAGTCATCCTGACGGGTGGCGGTGAACAGTGCCAGTTGTTGGATTAGAGTTCGGTTGAATCTCTCCACCATCCCGTCAGATTGAGGCCTTAAAGGCGTTGTTCTGGTTTTCCGAATTGACAGGAGACTGCACACATCTTTTAGCAATTTGCTCTCAAAATTTCGTCCCTGGTCGGTGTGCAACTCCTGTGGAATCCCATGCCGGCACACAAATCCTTCCACGAAGGCCTGCGCTACCACCCCTGCTTCTTGGTTGGGGAGGGCGTAGGCCTCCGGCCACTTGGTGAAGTAGTCCATCACAACGAGGATGTACTTATTACCTAGGCGGGTGCGGGGTAGTGGGCCTAGGATATCCATGGCCACCCGCTCTAGGGGGGCCCCCACCTGGTGTAATTGAAGGGGGGCCCTCATCCTCCGTGCTGGTCCCTTTTTGGCAGTACAGGCGTCGCATCTCCGACACCAGTCCTGTATGTCGCGCCCCATATTCACCCAATAAAACCTCCGGCGTACCTGCGATGTCGTCTTTGTCCTGCCCAAATGGCCGCCGGGGCGGGTACCATGCACCTGTTGCAATATATCGGTCTTAAATTTATTTGGGACTACCACCAGCCAGGAAGTTTTATCAGAGGGAACCTCCACCCACTTGCGATACAAGATGTTATCCTTCAATTCCAGGGTCTGCCACTGAGCCCAATACGCCTTGGTCTGTGCCCCGAGGGGGGTGACCTCTTCCCCCTTAGGTCTTTGCCCCAATTTGACCCAATTGAACACTGGCCCCAGGACAGGATCCTCCTGCTGGGCCGTGCTCCATGCCAAAGTTCCGAATTCCTCATCTGCGGTTAGTGGCAAAATTGGCCCTCTCACCCGGGTTGCCCGGACAACGAGGGTCGGGTCCGAATCGCCCAATTGTTCCCTCTCCTCGTGTCTCGCACAAAATTTGCAGTTTTCCCCCAGACAAGGACGCCGAGAGAGTGCGTCCGCATTACCATGGGCCTTCCCGGCCCTATGGGCCACATCAAAATCGTACTGCTGCAACTTTTCCAACCACCTTGCAATTTGGCCCTCTGGTTCCTTGAACCGAAGGAGCCATTGCAAGGAGGAATGGTCAGTTCTAACCAAAAATTTCCGCCCGTACAAGTACGGGTGGAAATGGTTCATGGCAGCCAGCATAGCCAATAACTCTTTGCGAGTGACGCAATAATTTCGCTCGGGCCTACTTAAGGCCCGACTATAATAACCAATCACTCTCTCCACGCCCTCCTGTGTCTGAGACAAAACTGCGCCCAATCCTTCCTGGCTCGCATCCGTGTCCAGGGTAAATGCCCCGTTGCTAGTGGGGTACGCTAGAAGGGGTGCGGATGTTAGACACCCCTTCAATTTTTGGAAGGCCTCGTGGCACTCCCGTGTCCAATTAAATCGCGTCCCCTTCTCCGTAAGCCGGTGGAGGGGACGGGCCAACTCCGCAAATTTCGCCACAAAGCGCCAGTAGTAGGAGCAGAGTCCCAAAAATCCCCGCACCTCCTTGATGGTACGTGGTGCGGGCCACTCCTCTACCGCTTTAATTTTGTCTGGGTCCGTTTTTACCCCCTCGCGGCCGATCACGTGACCTAGATAGGCCACCTCTCTTGCAAACAAAGTGCACTTACTCGGGTTCAGCTTCAACCCTGCCTGTCTGAGGCACCCGAACACCTGGTCCAAATTAGCTACTGCCTGGGGGAACGTTTTGGCATGTACTAGGACGTCATCCAGGTACACCAGGCATGATTGCCATGGCATGCCGCCTAGTACATGCTCCATCAATCTTTCAAAGGTGGCGGGGGCGTTACACAAACCAAACGGCATCACAGTAAACTGATACAGTCCCTTACCTGTGGAAAATGCCGTTTTCTCCTTCCCTGCCCTATCCATCTCCACCTGCCAATACCCACTCTTGAGGTCCAAAGTTGAGAACCAATTTGAGCCCGCAACGGCATCGAGGGTGTCATCAATCCTTGGCAGGGGATATGAGTCCTTGAGTGTCACGTTGTTTAGCTGGCGATAGTCCACGCAGAACCGCGTGGTCCCATCCTTCTTTTTGACCAGCACAACAGGTGACATCCAAGGACTTCCCGAGGGCTCGATCACGCCTGTGTCGAGCATTTTTTCAACCTGCTCGTCAGCTTCCGCCCTCTTGCTCCAAGGGAGCCGTCGGGCGGCCTGACGAATAGGCCGGGCCTCACCGGTGTGGATCTGATGTTTCACCAGGCCCGTACGTCCAATATCCTCGGTGGACAGGGAGAAGAGGTCCAAATGGGACCCAACCAGTTTGTGTAAGGCCTCCCTCTGGGTACCTCCCAACTCTACGCTACTACGATTTACCATCTCGCAAATGGGATCGGGCCAATTCCTACTTCTTATTGAAGGCTCCCCCCGGGGTCGGCTCGGCTGGACGTTCTCGCCCCTCACTGTCGCGACTTCCTCAACTGGGGTGCAGCCAGCTACCCTCGTGCCCCTTACTATAGTGCGTGGTTCTGTACTCTTATTTATTACTCGGACGGCCACTACCGGTCCGTCCGTTTTTACAAGGGTGCGGCCCACGATTAAACCCGGTATGGACTGCGCTGCCACCGGTTCGACCAGGCCGCAGGACTCCTGCCATGTTGGGCGAGCTGCCCACCGGGCCGGCACTATCGCCTCGGCCCTTGGGGGAATGGTCACGGCCTCGGAAGCCTCCAGCTCCGCTCTCTCGGCCGTGCTCACTCCCCCTAACGGCAGCTCTTCTACTCCCACCTGCAGGATCCCCCGGCACAAGTCGATTTTACAACCGCTGGCAGTCAACAAATCCAACCCTATTAAACATGGGTCGCACACCTCCGCCACCCAAACATCTATCTCCCTCCTTACCGACCCTAACTTGAGGGTCACAGAACCACGCCCTATGATCGGGGCCGTTACCCCGGTAGCAAGTTGCAAACTATAATTTTGCAGGCGCTGGATCTTATCCCAGCCACCTGCGCTCGAATCAAGGACCACAGGGCTGATGATCGTGGTGCTAGCTCCTGTGTCCACTACGGCGTTTACCCCCACGCCGGCAATTTTGCATCTGATTGTCAGGCTACCGGTTCCAATTTGGCCACAATAAATGACCTGTCGCGTCAATGAGGGCTCTCCTCCATCCTCTCCTGCCGAACACCGCCCTACGTGCCCGACACCTTCTAGTTTCCCGGGGTCTGGCGGGGGGGTGTCTGGGGTCGGCTAACCCGCTCCCCCCTGGGTGGAGTTGAGGACCTCAACCGCCGGGGATCATCCCGGCGCGTGGCTCGACAGTGCCGCGCCAGGTGACCCAGACGGTTGCAAGTATAGCACCTCACCTGATAAGGTGCTTGTCTCCGGAATTCCAAATTTCCCCCCCTGTAGGTCCGAATTGGATTACCCGCTCGTGGTCCACCGCGGGCCACCTCCGGGGCCGCCTGCCATGGTCCAGGTCCCGCCAGGCGCTGGTCCACCAGCCTCCGGACCATGCCCGCCAGGTCAGGACTCACGTCGGGGGCGGGCCCCCTAAGGGGTCCGCCCTCCATCGGGGGTCCCACCTGGCGGACCGCCATTGCGAGACGCTCGCCCCCCCGGGCCAGGGGCCTCGCTGCTTCCCAACGGGCCGCAGCGTCAGCCGCCTGGCTCAGAGTCTGCGGGCGCCACATGGCGAGCTGTTGCCGGAGCTCAATATCCGGGAGGGCCTGGATAAAATGGTCCAGCGCCAGGCTTTCCCGGGAATCCGCTGCCATGCTAGCATGTGCGATCCCCACTGCGCGGCGAATGTCGTGGGCAAGTTCCCCGATGGCTTCCTGGGGCTTGCGTTTTCGCAGCGCGAGCTGAGCTTTAACAAGCTCGCTCTGCTGTTCAATGCCGAATCGATTAATTAGGGCGTCGCGGAGGGCTGGCAGGGTGAGAGCACCCGCTGGTAATGCCGTCAGCACCTCCGCCGCCGCGCCGCGCAATGCGGCCACCAGGTGTACTCCACCTTCGTCCTCACCCCAACCGTTGCCCTTACACACACAGTCAAACACGAGTCTCCCTCGACATATCACGTGCCTTCGACACGGTCTGGCACCCCGCTCTGCTCACCAAACTCTCCTCCTTTGGTATCCATGGAAATCTCCACGCATGGCTGGCGGACTTCCTCTCTAGTCGTCGTCAACGTGTGGCCCTGAATGGGTTTCTCTCATCTCCTCTTCCTGTTCAGGCTGGAGTTCCCCAAGGCAGTGTTCTGGGCCCCGTGCTTTTTCTGGTCTTCATCAATGATCTCTCTGACTCTCTCGAAAATCCTCTCTATCTCTTTGCTGATGACTCCACTCTCTGCCGCTCCATTCCTCTTCCCTCAGATCGGCAGTCTGCTGCCTCCTCACTCTCTGAAGACCTGGACAAAATCACAGACTGGTCAAACAAGTGGAACATGTCTTTCAATCCTGACAAATCTCACACTCTTACTATGTCTCTCCGAAAAGATCGACTGGACAACCCTCCCATCTACTTTCTCAACAATCCTCTCCAAGAAGTTCTGTCGCTCAAGATTTTGGGTCTCACTATCTGCCATGATCTTTCTTGGGAAAACCACATTTCCAAGCTGGCCTCCAAAGCCAGTCGCCGACTGGGCATCCTCCGTCGTGCGAAGTCCTTCCTCGGCACACCTGAGCTCCTCACCACATACAAGGCTTTCATCCGCAGCTCAATGGAATACTGTTCTCCCCTATGGGCCGGTGCTCCTGCCTCACACCTAGCTCGGCTTCACGCTGTTGAAACCAAAGCTTTCAGAATTATTGGAATCTCCCGCGATGAAGCTATCTCTGAGGGCCTTTCACTCACTCACCGCAGGCAGGTAGGTGGTCTTTCTGTCTTCTACCGACTCCTCTCCGGCCTTGCACCCCCAGCTCTCTCTGTGCTCTGTCCCCCAAATATTCCTACAGGTCGCACAAGATCTGCCATCAACCCTCTGATGGTTAAACTGCCGAAATCTCGGCTCTCTGCTCACCTTCACTCTTTCATTCCTCTTTTCTCCCGCCTCTGGAACAAACTCCCTCACTCCCTTCAATCCCACTCCTCCCTCCAGGTCTTTAAAACAGCTGTTCACCACCATCTCTTATCTTCCCCCATCCAAAACCTTGATCTTTTCTACCCCCGCTAATTCACCCCAGATCCACCTTGTTTGAAATTCCAACTTCTTTCCTGGAAGTCCTGGCAGTGTCCATATGTTTTATACCTCTCCCACCGCCCCCTTCCCACGCCCCCCCCCCCCAAAGCCCTCGCCCTCTCTCAGATCTCTCGATGTCTCCATGTCTCTCGGTCCCTGCTCTCAAATGTTGTGTTTGTGTCCTTCCCCCTCTCTCCCCATCTTGTCTACCGCTCCCTATGTTATATGTTTTTTGTGTCGGTTTGTCTTTCTGTGTGATTAATGTTCGCTCTTTCACGAGCCTCGACCTTGTATACAAAAAAAACAAAAAAAAAAAAAAAAAAAAAATGCGCCAGGTACGCGCGTAGATCACTCTTGCCGTCATACGGCGCGAGTGGGACCTTGTGGGACCACCTCGTATGCGAGTTGTCGCCCGCCTGCCGGACCCCGTGCGTCGCCCCTTGCGGGGTCAGTGCGGGGCCGAACCGGCCGGGCCCCCACAGTACATTACCCCCAAGGGGCTCTCGTGCCTCCCCGGTCCCTCCAACAACTACCCCTGTTGGTGTCGATGCATGGGTCACACCTCCGCAACCCGCTACCCATTCCATACCACCACAACCTTGCTCACCCACACCTCGCACCTCTCGTTCCATACCCTCCGGACCAGCCATACACCTCACTCTTGGCCTCTCACGAACATCCGGGTCTATCTCGACCCCCAAGCTTATTAAATCACCTGGCGCATCATACGCACGACCATATTGGTCACCACTTACACCGGGTCCTCTTTCTCTTCGCTTCTCCTCCATCACCTGCGAATCCCTCATCCGGTTAATGAGCACATCATCACGATCCGAACACAGACTTTGGACCAATTCTTTTACTTCCTCCTTTATCTCTTTCTTATCCTCTCTCCGTCGCTTCTTAATTTCGCTCACCCCTTCTTCCACTTCTTCTAATTTCTGCTTCACCTCCTTCATCTCCTCGTGCGCCCCTTTAAGTTCTTCCTCTAACTCCACTTTATTTTTTTCTATGTGCTCCCGCACCTCCCGCTCTTTAACCTCCATCACCTCTACCACCTTGTCCATTTTCCTCGTCAGGTCCTCATGTACCGTCTGACACTCTTTTTTAATTACCCCTACGTCCTTTTTCATCTCCTTCTGTGTCGATTTTAAACCCTCTATTACCGCTGTGTTCTTCTTTACCTGGTCCCCCAACTCCTTTTGTCCCACTGTCAGTTGTTCTACTCCCAGCGTCAACTCCTCTATACCACCTTGCAATTTTACAGTCCCCTTTCTCACCTCCTTCTCCATGTGCTCCTTAGTGCCTCACCTCCTCGCGCACTCCTCCGACCTCCTCACTCACACCTCTTCTGATCTCTTCTCCCATCACTTGCATCTCCTGCCCAGATGCCACCCTCATCTGCTCCATTTCCTCCCTGTGAGCATCCAGTTTGGTTTCTACCCCCATTCTGACCCCCTCTATCTGCTGCCCCATTTGTTTAACTTCCCTTTCCGCTTGGTCCCTCATGTCCCTCAATTTGCCTTCCATACTGTTTTCTAACCCCTCTAACCCCTTTTCCATTTCCCCTAATCTATTGTCTAATCCCTCTATTCTACTCCCTAACCCTCCGATCTGGGCCCCCATGTCCTCCCTCAATTTCTCGCTATTGGACCCCATTTCGCCCCCCATGACCCCCATTTTGCCCTCTAATCGCTCACCCTGAGCTTCTATACTGTTCCCCATTACCCCCAATTGCTCACTCTGCAGTTTGAGGGACGCCTGCATTTGCGCCATAAATTGCTCCATGAGGGCCTGCATTTGGGCCATCCCTCCCACTTGTGCAGCGGGTGCGGCCGCCGTAGCTATGTGCGAGGCGCCATTTTGCGCGCCCGCAACCTTGTGCGCGACGACGCCATTTTGCGACCCTGCTACCCTCACTGCTTCGCTCTCCTCATGTCCCTCAATTTGGTCCTGGATCGACCCTGCCTCACTCTCCTCTACCGGAACCCAGCCGTCTTGGTCTGCCATAGCGCGACTTTCAAAATTCGGGTTTTTTTTTTTTTTTTTTGTAAAACACAATTAAATTTCGCCGTTATAATTTCGAGCGCATGAAACGCGCTCCGGGACCGATCCCACTCCCCGACACCAATTGTTACGGACACGACTTAGATGTTATGGTGGGCCGAGCGGAATGGCCGCCGTGTTCGCACAAGTTACCCGATTACACTCGAACGTTGGCCGAATCGCGCTATGCTAAATCAATGAAGGAAAGGACACAACGGCTGGGTTAAATGACACGACACCAGGGGTACAGTTCTCAAGACCTCCGGAGGAGGATATAATATGGGTTATGCAGAACGTTTAGATTACACGGCACAGAGGTACAGCACAGAAAGATAAGCACTTATACACGGTCTTATCTTAATCCCGACAGACCACAGACAAACGGGACAAGACTGACTCACACAGGGATTGATGGCAAGGAGGGGCAGGCAGTCGATAGCTCAAGGTGCACCTTGGCTCAGGGGGCAGAATCCACACGGTCCGGTCCAGATATGCGGGGAGGTATTGTCGCGCTCGGAAGGTGGCGTCCGTTTTCTCTCCAAGCTGAGGCGCATCTGACATCACCTCTGGTAAGTGGCTGCGTATATCCAGCGGGGAGTGACACGCCCTCGGCTCGTTCGCTCCGCCCCAGATGGAATCGGTCCGCCGCTTCTTATTGGGTGCGGGGGGGTTACCGGGCTCCGCCCTTGACGAGGAGCTGACAGTCAGCCCCTGTGTGGTAACCCCGTCGGAGCACATGGGCAATGGCGGCTAACCAAGCCGGAGTGAGGACGCACACTCCCCGCGCCGCCCCCGCTGTTGTTGTAGTTGTTGTTGTTGTTGTAGTTCCATGAGGAAGAGATGCGGGGAGGTATTGGGAGGTCCTAAACTCACTACTGGTGCCATACAATCACATTCTGGTGCAACGAAGAGTCAGAATTAATGGAAACGAGTCCTTAACTGACATAGACTGACTAAGAATAACTCGCAAGATGTCCTATAGTTGTCTACGTGAGATGCGGTGAACCTGGGCACGACATTTAATGGGGGAAAAAGGGGAAGGTCGGGGCTACAGAGTGTTGTTTACAGACAATGGGAATGGGGGATGGGGGATTGGGGATAGTTGGGGAGTATTGGGGAAATAGGGGAATATTTACAAGCGGATATGGATGGAGGCCAAATCCCATATCCGCAACATATGTATATGTATATGTATATGTATATGTATATGTATATATATATGTATATGTATATATATATGTATATGTATATATATATGTATATGTATATATATATGTATATATATATGTATATGTATATATATATATGTATATGTATATATATATGTATATGTATATATATATGTATATGTATATATATATGTATATGTATATATATATGTATATATATATATGTATATATATATGTATATGTATATTTGTCTGCCGCCCCATCTTGTCTGCCTATATATGTTGTTGTGGATATATGTTGTGGACATCTATATATACACTCAACATCTATATATGTTGTGGATATGAGGACTGTATATTTTTTGATTGTGTGCTGTACTATTGTGATTATTGTTTATTCTGTGCCTCCTGCCTCCGGAGCTGTGTAAAGACCAAAAGGGCGTCCCATAGTCCACAAGCATACACGTCAGCCAAGTAATAGAATACCCCTGTTGATAGTTATCTCTTATTCTGTGTTTTAGGGTAAGGCTGTGTCTCCCATTAATTGAAGTACTCCATTGCACCAGTGAAAGAGATAGATTCCCTTTCCTTCCCATCCCCAAAACCTCCATTTCCATATTACATCCCCTCTCGTCATTGCCGAGCCTCGATTGCCCATATTACCTCCCCTCCAATAACCGCCATTGACCACGAGGCTCGAGTCAGGGAAGAAAGGCGTGTCTCCACCTCGTCATAGAGGGGAGGAGTGAGCCAGCCCCACTCGACCAACCATGAGCCAGGGGTTCGGCTGGAGAGGGCGGAGGAAGAGCGATCGGGGAGGGTCGAAAAGGTTGAGGGGCGGGGGCCTATATAACCCAAGGCAGGGGCGTGTCAAAAAGAGATGCGTTTTTACAGAGGAGAGGAGAAGACAGAAAGCCCTGGAGTTGGTGAGAGATGGACTTTGAGTTGGTCTGAGGTGGTTGGGAGTCGGTCGTCAAGTGCAGAGTGGTGAAGAGTCAGTCAGTAGAGGTGGTGGTCAAGTGGTTGCGTTGGTTGCGGTGAGGAGTCGGTGGTAAAGAGTGAGGGACCAAGAAAGAGAGAGAAAGAGTCCTGAAGCAAGAGAGGAAGTTGTTGAACTGGGTGGGACTAAGCAAGAGAGGAAGTTGTTGGACTGGGTGGGACTAAGGAAGGAGAGAGAACCCGTCACATCAATCCCCCAAGCTCCGCGTTGGCTCCACCAAGCGTTCAGCTCCACCAAGCTCCGCGTTGGCTCCACCAAGCGTTCAGCTCCACCAAGCTCCGCGTTGGCTCCACCAAGCGTTCAGCTCCACCAAGCTCCGCGTTGGCTCCACCAAGCGTTCAGCTCCACCAAGCTCCACCAAAGCTCCACCAAGCTCCGCGTTGGCTCCACCAAGCGTTCACCTCCAGCCATCCACCTCCTGCCATTCCTGCAATTCCCCGCGTGAGTCAGTGTCTTTTGTTTGTTCTGTCCTGGGAATACATTAAGTCTGTAGGTAAGCTAATCATTTTCACTGTGTCACCTGCGTCTCATGTGCCTGTAAATAAACGTGACTGCTTTCTTTTTGCTTGTGTGTAAATAGTCAATAAATTCAGTAGTATTTCCAAACCTTTCTTTGCCTTCGTTTTCCTCTTTGCATTCGTCGTTTTTGTCTTTTCCCCTCATTGGGCAGCTACGGTGCGATACGGCCAAAGTTCGGGTGGAATCGGGTAAGTTTGTTAGGTCGCGGTCTTACACCACCGCTCGGTCTATAACATCTGTCCGCGACCTGTAACAATTGGTGTCTGGGAGTGGGATTCGAGGCCCGACCAAATTAAAAAAAAAAAACGAATAGAGGAAAAAAAAAATTTGGTCAAAATTTGGAGCGGCCGAAATTTGTTTTGTTTTATAAAACCCGAATTTTGAAATCGCGCCATGGCTGTTCAAGGCGACGGGATGCCGGTGGGAGAGATAGACGGGGTAGAATCGACCCAGGACTTAGGAAAAAAAATGGTGGAGGAGAGTAAAGAAGGTGTGGTTGAGGGTGTATCAGGTGCACAAAATGGCGGCCTCGCGCACGTGGTTGAGGGGGCAGCTGCGGCCGCACCCTTTGTACTGCCAACGGTGGTCCAAATGCAAGCCTTCATGGCGCAATTCGCCGAGATGCTGAGAATAAACGGGGAGAAATTGAGTAAGGAAATGGAGGCTCACAGTGAGCAAATTGAAGCAACAATAAACGGAATGAGGGCCGATAGGGAGGAAAGGGAGCAGAGGGACAGAGACCGCAAGTTGGGCGAAAGGGTCCCAGGGGTGCACGAGGAGGTAAAGCGAGTCGAAAAGCGCTGGTTGAGCGAAGCGGAGAAAAGCACGGGTACAATGACTGGGGGTAGAAATCGCGACACGGGGTTTGGAAAAGCCGGCGACCGATGAAGTAGAGGGAATTTTATTAAAGCCAACGGTCGTCGAGGTGAATAAAGAAAAAGCAGTGCTGGGAATTAAAATTGAAGAGATGACGGAGGTAGCCCGGGAATCGCAGGGAGAAATGGATTATGTACAAAGTCCCTGCTCACATCATGATGATGTACTCGTTAATCCAAATGGAAGTTTGCAGGTTTTGGTGCAGGGAGGAAGAAGAACCCCGAAGGTGAGACGTGCTGTGTATTGTGCGGGGAGATTTTGTAAGAGGATGTTTAGCGACAAAAGAATTTTCGCGCGCTTGGGATCGAGGAAGCATCCGGGCGTTGGTGAAGGCTCCCGTGTGAGTGGAAATGGCACGCGTGGGAGGAAAAAGTGTGCGTCGGCGAATGGGTGTGTTTTTGTGAGCGTGAAAGGGGTAGCGTATGCTTGTAAGCATGCAAGTGAAGCATCGAGGGTAACCAGGTTAGCGGTTAGGGCGACGGATAGCCGATGCGAGCGCTCGGTGCGAGGGGTGCTTTGTTGGGTGCGAGGCCCGGCGCGGGTCGATGCTGCGTCGCTTCTCTTCGAAGCGTCGTTGCCGATTCGGGCTTGGCCCCGCCCCGCACGGTCGAGTCCGGGCTTTGTCGGGCGAGGCGACCGGTCCGGTTCAAGGGCGAGTGGGAGGAGGCGGAACGGTGCCCCCTCGTGGGGACGGGGTTCCGACCGGGGGAGATTGAGCCATCGGGCCCGGGACCGCAAGGTGCCGCGCCGAGATGGTGCGTGGAATCTCGGTCCAACCAAACCACCTCCCTTGAACCGAAAGCCGGACGGATTCAACCTGCAGGCGACCAAACCACCCGAATTCATTGCTCGGCTTTGCGAAACCGAGTTTAATGATGTCATGGCGCACCGAGAGGATGTAATAAGTAGACGGATGATGATGGTAGTGATTTGATACAAAATTTATAATAGTGGGTAGAATTGGCAGTAAATGGAAAATTTTTGAATTGGTTGGAATTTGGACGAGCAAAATTGATAGAGAGACCCCCGATGTGGTGGGATGGCAAATCCACCATCCCTCACAGGTGGGGTCAAATGCGCAATAGTTTATGGGGTGGCTATGACAACCGAGCCAGGGAGGGCTTGGATAATGATAGGGATCTAGCGAAGATGACATTAGGTGACGGTAAGGTTAGATAGTGACTGATACCTGTAGTGGGGACGCAGGTAGATTAGTGTGGATTATAATGACGTGGGAGCGCAATAGTTTAAAGGGACGACTGGGAAGCGCAAGTTTCAGAAGGGAGTAGTTAGCTGAGATGATGCCGTGTGTGTGAGGATTGAACAGGTGAGAATGGAACAGGTGTGATTGCACAGGTGTGCAACTGAACAGGTGTGTGGAGCAGTGTATGAGGGAGTAGTGGTGATTGCGTGTTGTGTTGACCAAATGGTCCAGGAAGAAAGGAGGGTGCAGGTGGCACCAGGTATGATTGCACAGGTGTGCAACGACAGGTGAATGAAGAACAGGTGTATGTGGCTGTATGGAATAAATGGTATGGAGTATTGGAATGGATGGTCGTGGAGTGAGTATGGTGGAAATTGTGGAGTGGAGTGGATGGTGCGAAGGTGTGAATGGGGGAAGAGTGGACCCCCATCACGGATACCCGGGGCGGGTAGTGTAAGTGTTAGGTAGAGGGTACAGGTAAATTGTGGTTGGATATTGGCATCTGTGGTGCGGGTGAAAGAATGGTCTTTGGATGGGTGCATTAGTGTTGTGGAAATGGCTGGGCGTGTAGCCTGTTAGTGTGTGTAGTTGGTTGGGCACTCCACCACTGTAAGGATGTCGGCCAGGTGAGGCCGCAGGTGGGCTCTGGGAGCCGGTAGTAGTTGTGGATGGGGCCCGAGGATCCGGAGGACGGACCCGGGTAGCCCAGTGCCAGAGGGCACCGAGTGGGGTGACAGAGCCAGGAGGGGCCTGCCCCAGTTAGATAGGTTAGGGTGAGGAGCTAGGTAAGCTCGGGTGGCAACTACAGTGGTGGGGGTGTGCAGGTGGGTAGACCTGCTGGGAGAGTTACACGTCGCAGCCCAGAAATTGTGCGAGGGCACCGGGAGATGAATCGGGGGAGTGAGACCCCAAATTGAGAAGCACCACAGTTTGGGCAATGGGAATTGGTTATTAGAACCCATAGTGTAAGAGGGCCAATGGTTTGGCCGGAGAAAGACCCCGGGTAATGTAAAGTGTGTTAAAGTCATTTAGAAAATAGTTAGGATGAAGGATCTCCTCGCACCATCTGCATCCACTCACCTGAGGTGACAGGTACTCCGCACCATGCCATGTTTTGATTATTTTTTATGATGCAAATGTTTGGATTGTGAGACGCATCATGACGTGGGTGTGACATTGTGCGTAATTCCATCTCTCCCTCCTTATGAGGATTGATGATGAATTGATGATGGCAAATTTTTGAAGTAGAGGGATTGTGGAGATGAATTTGGTATAGGGGAAATATGGGGAAGACGTGACAGTGGTGACGAATTGGTAATGTGTAGATTTTGAACATATGGGGTAAGGGCAAGGGTAGGCTAGGTGACAGGGGGGTGACGTACGGTAGGGACGAGCTTTCTCACTTCGCCCTCCGTACGCATTTCGCCTTGCATTGCCTTATTGACGTGTACCCTTGTGACCTTACCCCTCGCTCAATTGTCTTTCCCCTTTTGTCTCCCACATGACCTGTGCGCCGAGGGGAGCGTGCGTGGGTCGGCCATTGTGCGCCCGAAATTCCCAGAACCAGCTGTCTGCATCGATGCACCACATTATGGACCACATGTCTGTGGCTGAGCACCACTTATGGACCCCATGGGTTGGGGCATGGCCCCTCTGCTGGAACCGGCCATGAGGGCCCGAAATCTTGCTGGCGGACCTTGGCCACAGGGCACCGATGCCCCACAGGTGAACCACACGTAGTCGGCCCTGTGGGCCATAAATAAAGCAAATAAAGAGGACACATTGGGCACACTTTATTGAAAATAGGCCGCCAGTAAGCAAAGCAAAGGAATGACAACTGGAAGAAATAATAATAACCAGCAGAGGGAGCCGAAGAGCAAGAGATCACCTGCAGGGTTAGGGGTTGTTTGGTTATTTTTATTCATGAACAGTGATGACTGTGCACCGATTGGTGCTTGAGGGTGCTTTGGTGCGTTTTTGGGTGCTTTAATGGTGCATTGATGCAGAACAGACTGTCCCCCCCCCCAGAAAGAACAATTACACGTCCTGGGTTAGTTTTGTAAATAAAAGTAGCGTCAATTGTAAATAATGCTCCCCACCGTCAGTGTATAGTTTGAAGACCATTCCGCAATTCGGTTAACTGTGGGCGTAAGTCTGTTAGGCAGGGTGCAATGGAGCAGCGGGACACATTTATTTATGTTTTAAAACTGTCGCACTCAGGGTCAGGTTAAAAGTAGAGGGAACTACACCTACGTGCCACACTAAGGTAAAAGTTGTAGGCCCGGGTCGTGCCTAAGAGGAGGAGGGTGCAGTGTTGTGGATATGAGGACTGTATATTTTTTGATTGTGTGCTGTATTATTGTGATTATTGTTTATTCTGTGCCTCCTGCCTCCGGAGCTGTGTAAAGACCAAAAGGGCGTCCCATAGTCCACAAGCATACACGTCAGCCAAGTAATAGAATACCCCTGTTGATAGTTATCTCTTATTCTGTGTTTTAGGGTAAGGCTGTGTCTCCCATTAATTGAAGTACTCCATTGCACCAGTGAAAGAGATAGATTCCCTTTCCTTCCCATCCCCAAAACCTCCATTTCCATATTACATCCCCTCTCGTCATTGCCGAGCCTCGATTGCCCATATTACCTCCCCTCCAATAACCGCCATTGACCACGAGGCTCGAGTCAGGGAAGAAAGGCGTGTCTCCACCTCGTCATAGAGGGGAGGAGTGAGCCAGCCCCACTCGACCAACCATGAGCCAGGGGTTCGGCTAGAGAGGGCGGAGGAAGAGCGATCGGGGAGGGTCGAAAAGGTTGAGGGGCGGGGGCCTATATAACCCAAGGCAGGGGCGTGTCAAAAAGAGATGCGTTTTTACAGAGGAGAGGAGAAGACAGAAAGCCCTGGAGTTGGTGAGAGATGGACTTTGAGTTGGTCTGAGTTGGTTGGGAGTCGGTCGTCAAGTGCAGAGTGGTGAAGAGTCAGTCAGTAGAGGTGGTGGTCAAGTGGTTGCGTTGGTTGCGGTGAGGAGTCGGTGGTAAAGAGTGAGGGACCAAGAAAGAGAGAGAAAGAGTCCTGAAGCAAGAGAGGAAGTTGTTGAACTGGGTGGG